>NC_140537.1:1149949-1277449 GCF_057382185.1 Mchenga conophoros
TGAGGGAGCTGATGCCCAGGTCTGTCAGTTTCCTGATGAGTTGTGAGGGGTGGATTGTATTGAATGCTGAACTGAAGTCTATAAACAGCATTCTGGTGTAGGTGTTGTTGTTGTCCAGGTGTGAGAGGACAGAGTGCAGTGCGATGGAGACTGCATCCAAAGCTCCTTTATGTAAAAATGTATGATATTTATTTATAATAGTGAACCAAAAATACTGAAAAATTATGTTATTGGGCGTAACTACTGACCTCGTCATGGCTGCCTATCCTGCATGTGATAGCAGTCGTTTACTACATAGACTAGAATAAAACGCTGGATTTGTCCAATTTGAAACAAATGAGGAGTTTTCCTCCAACAACATACATTAGAAACACTTGATACATTTGATACTTCCATCCATGCATCCATCTCTTCCACTTACCCAATTCAGGATCACAGGGGGGTGGAGCCTGTCCCACCACCACAGGGCCAGAGCCAGTGCCTGTGAACCCAGATGAATACAAGTGGTCTACAAACATGTCTTAAAGACCCAAAGGCCGGGGTGATCTGACTTGACTAACTATATATTAAATAACAAAATACTGAACCTGGATGGCGTTATCCAGGATCCAGTGGTCTTTAATGAATAGTTAAGCTCATACATAAAACTAATCTCTACCTTTTTAAAGCTGCAGAATTTTACCATAAAAGATTGCGTCTTAGAGTGATGCTAAAATCTCCTCTGTGCAGTTTTATTTCCAGGGTTTACTGTTGTAAAAACCTGTTCAGCTGATCCGTTACAGGGACTGTATTCTTCCAAACAGTGCTCTTTGCTACCAGCTTACATGTGGTGCCTCGAGATCAGCAATAAAGCTCCTCTCCATTTGTTATCAGGAAATAGACATCATCTCTCAGGGACGAGGAAGTGGAGTGTTTTTAAAAAAAATCAAACTTATAAGTTTTACTTTACAATATTATTTCCCAATAGAAAGATGGATTTGAATTTAGAGACAGAAAGCGACTGCCAAGACAAACATCGTCTGAAGAACATTAGTAAGGCATCAATGACAGAATTATAACAAGCAAAGACTTTTGACAGGGCTTTTTCACAAGGAGTACTTTACATTATATTCCACACTATGAGGAATCATCCTCAATGGAAGACCTCATTGGATGATTGTAGGGACGAGGCCAAGGCTCTTTGAGAGGCACTTCCCTGCAGCTCTTGAGTTTGGTACAAGCTTCTGCTCTTGAATGATGAATAGCCTCCTCAACTAGCGGATGTGTAATGAGCCATTCGCAGCCATGACAACTGGAGGCTGCAAAGGTCAGAAGTCTTAAAGAGAAAGAAAAAGCATGCTTTCGTATACACACACACACACACACACACACACACACACTCATAAAAAGAATTTACTTGAAGTTTCAGTAATGTACAAGTTCTTTTTATGAGAGAGTCATAGATATAAACCTGCCTGTCTACATATAGACATACGCTCTGTTTGAACACACATTTAAAAAAAATGCGTTATTTTGTTCTAGATGTATCTTTTCCAAAACAAGAGATAGATTATTACCACTATGCTGACTTTTTGAAACATGGCAGCACTTTATTTTCCAGAATATATTCTGTAGTATTTTTCCCTTTGCTTTAAAGGAGAGAAGACAACAAACAAGGCCTGTATTTTTCCTTCAGTTGTGGGCCTGCCCCTTGTGACTGCAGAGCGGTGGGTGGTGGTTGCCTGTTTGTCAAAGGCCCACTAGCCTTGTCCATTTTGACATTCACATGGGAGCAGTAATGATCCTAAAAGCTGCAATTAAGCTGACTGTCGCGTTCCGGGGAAGTGTCTGGTGCTGGCACTGTGCAGCACCTATTATTCCCAGTGGGAATACTCTCTAAAGAATAGCATTTCTTCTCTTCTCCTCTTCTCTGCCCCTACCCCCATCAAATAACTTTTATCTGTCTTCAAAATGTTTAAACCCTAACACATACAGATTTTTCTAAGGTACTCGTGAATAATTATTTTTATTTCATCAGAATGTCTGTTTTCTGTCGACAGCAGATCACCTGCCTCCATCTCCTCCTATCCAGCAGTCTGTCCTGCCTCGTGGCTGAGCCGAACCAGCTCACCCTGAGCCGTCCCTCTAACGTACTCACTTGTCCTCCTGTTCATGCTGGTCACTACTAACATCAACCTTAACAGCTTCAACTCTGCCACCCACAGCTCCACCTTTTGTCTCTTGTGCCACCATCGCTCTGTGGCTGTAGCTCAGAAAGTCCAGCTGGTCATCTTCTAATATAGCACCAATGGATAAACAACTGAATCTGGACTATTAAACATGAGATATTGCTCTTCTAAATCCCTGTTAGTTAATGATTTAATAATTAACATACTAACATTTGGATTAATTTTGCCTAATTTTGCATGGTTACATACAGCAGGATGGTTTAAACAGGTCAAGTCATCCTAACAATCAGAAACCTTGAAGAACAAACAGAGAAGCAGCAATCTTTTACTCCAGCTTATTAATCATCCAAAGACCCAGATAGTTTGAATTTATATTAGAGTCAGACTCTTAGCCTTCATTTCTCAAACTATTCATATTATGTTATTTAGTATTACTCAGTTCTAATAAAATAATCATTATTATATAACTATGATTAGTATATGATTTAAGCATTCATGCAATGTGAAAACAACGAAAACAACACCTCGGTTTTTAGAGGCAGCTGGCTAAACTCAGAATGTAAATGATCACATTCATCATCTTAATCACACTATGGATCTTGTCCCAACATATAGCAAAGAAACTGAACATTAAACAGCAAGTCCTCTTTTGTCTAACCACTTTTTAAGACACCATTAAATTTGGAAAACATTGAATTTCATTACACTGTCTGTCCACTGTTATCTCCTTCAGTGCCATGTGTCAGCACAGTCTAGACCTACCTAAACTCCCCAGAGGTCGGTAATCTCATCAATAGTGTTTCATCCTCACTACCCTGAATACTGTGGCTCTTCTGAAAAATAAGTCAGATTTTCAAACATGCACCTTAAATGAGGTAACACACAGGCTGGAGAGGAAATGGTGTTTTTCACTAATCTAGAAACAGTTTGTTACGTTATAAAAAACAGTCCTCCATAAGGCTAGGCCATCTTACTGACTGATAGGTCACTGATCAAAGAAAACAGGAACAACCCCGTGTTTGTTGTCAGTACTGTAGCCATGCTGACAAAATCAGAGCTCTGTTGAGCCAAGTATTCCTTAAACCTTAACTAGGAATTGTCACCCCAAGTGTGGGGGATGGACACAGAGGACCCAAACACAGGACTCTTCTTCATACGTTGTTCCCGCTGGTACAGCGTCCGCGTTGACGATTTTAAGTTCCTCCTTAATTTTGTCCATCCACCGTTTCTTCGGTCTGCCTTGAGGCCGGCATCCTTCTGGGTCGGTCCTCATAGCTGTTTTTGCTACAGAGTTCTCATCGCTTCGAATCACGTGTCCATACCACCTCAGGCGGGACTCAAGCATCTTTTCCTTAATTGGGGCTATGCCTAGTTGCTTCCGTATGTCTTTGTTCGTAATACGGTCCCCTCTTGTAATTCCCAGGCTCCATCGAGCATGCGCATCTCCATGGTGTTTAGAGCCTGTTCATGTGTGGTCAACGCGGGCCAACATCTGGAACCATACAGGGCTACTGGGCGGACCACCGTTTTGTAGATTTTTCCCTTGAGTCGATCTGGCACTCTTCTGTCGCTAAGGACACCAGTGACCTGTCGCCATTTTAACCATGCTGCATTTATTCGTGCTCGGACATCGGAGGTGATATTTCCATCGTAGGTGATGACTGAGCCCAAGTAGCGGAACTCTTCTGTCTTCTTCAACTCTTCGTTGTCAATTATGATGGTGCCATCAGTTTGGGGGCCTCCTTCCAGGTATTCGGTCTTTTTCGTGTTGAGCCGCATACCATATTCATCGAGCCAGGTCTTCCAGAGTTGAGTCGTCGTTTGGGTCTCCTCTCTGTCTTTGCTGGTGAGGAATACGTCATCGGCAAAAAGGAGAGACCATGGATGAGGTAACTGATGGTGTCCATATGAAGAGGAGGGGTGACAGAGCTGATCCTTGGTGGATCCCAACACTAACTGGGAAGGGAGGCGATAGTCCAGCGCCGCATCGGACTGAACTGGTGACGTTGTCGTAGAGGAGCTGTATCCATTTGACATTCGCCTCAGGGACACCATGCGATCTTAGGGAGTGCCATATGAGGTCATGGGGTATCCTGTCGAAAGCCTTTTCAAGGTCTAGGAAGGCCATATGTACCGTCTTGTTCTTTTCCCTATGCTTCTCCAGCAGGAGGCAGGCGGCGTGCATGGCGTCAGTTGTTCCGCATCCCTTTACAAAACCGCATTGTTGGGGGTGACATTGACAATTTCCCGAAGACGTGCATGGATGACTCTTTCGAATGTTTTCACCGTGTGACATAGTAGGCGAATAGGACGATAATTTGAGCATTCGGCTACATCCCCTTTGTTCTTCCATATGGGTGTGGTAATACTGGTCATCCAGGCCTTCGGGACTTCCCCTGTGCTGACAATGTTGTTAAACAGTTCTGTCAGGATGGCCATTCCCGGTCGCCCGAGAAGCTTCCAGACTTCGGTTGGGATATCGTCTGGTCCAGTTGTTTTTCCATTTTTCATCTTCTTGACGGCCGTTTCCACTTCAGCGGGTGTAGTAGGCAGGACTGGTCCGGCTACTGGGTCGGCGCTTATAATTGGAGGGTGAGGGAATTCTTTGTTAATGATCTCCGAGAAGTAGTTGCTCCAATGCCTTAGTATGGTGGGCGGATCTCGGAGGACCTGATGGTTGTTGTCCTTGATGCATTTGACCCAAACGCAGGACTCACAGGTTTATTATTGAGACAGGATGAACTGAATTGAGCTAGACTGTAAATACACGAGGAATTGATGATGGCGAGACAAGGAACCGAGGAAAACTGAGGGCTTAAATACACTGGATAATGACGATGACTAGAAACAGTGTGAACACGGCTGAACTAAATCTAACTAATGACCCAGAGGAAGTAGAACTAAACATATTGCACAAAGACAGCCTAACGCATCTTTTTGCTTTTTTCTCTCTGCTTTTCAGTTTCAACCCTGTGTCACTGGGAGGAGCTGAGAGGCGGGGCTTCATGGCTGAGTCTTGTACAGTATGTCATCTGCATATAATTTGCATCCCGCCAAAGCTACTAGCTGCCCATTATACATGATGAAAAAATAGTTTTTTGAGTTCAGGTGACTATCTGCTACCCTTAATGTAATCAAGGTTTAGCCAGTCCAACATAAGGCATCACTTCACATGTAACCTGTGAATAACACAACATTTGTATATTTCAACTTGTTGTCCAAGAGAGTTCACAAAAACAAGCAAAATTTCTTTTTAAATAAATTAGAACATGAGCTTTAATGTTCATGGCTGAGCAGTCCTCACCTTTGAAAATAATCTCTTCTCTTCCTTTATTCTTACATTTTTCTCAGCAACAGTTTGTTTGTATGTTGAACTGTTTGAAATTAGTATTGAATGTTTTTCAAATCGTTTGAGCCCAGTTTAACCCCTGGGTTTCACATGTGTACAGGGTAATATTCTGTAGATAGTTTTGTCATTAACAAAGTAAAAGTATGGTGCATGATACTGTTATACAGACTGAAAGGCAGTTAATAAAGAGTGATCAGGCTTTGGAAAGTTTTGCAGCTCTAAAATGTTCCACTTTATTTTTCATGTTTCTTTCTTCCAGTTAAATTTTAAAATGTTTTTTTTAATAAATGTAAAATAAATTTTACATTTACTTTGGCTGTATTAATCTTTTCTGAAAAAGCTAAAAGAAATACACCAAAAGAAATCATGAAGAAATAATTAACTTAATCCAACTTTAATGCATCTCACAATGGACTTCAGTTGTGCTCCTATTCAGTGAAATACACTTGTTCTGTCAGGTATCATAAGTAAAACAGAATCATTTACAGAATAGGCAAGATCAGGACATTATGAGTGACCAGTCTGTGGCTGAGTCATTCTCTGAACCACAATGCCTGGCTGAAGGAAGCTGTCAATCTTCAGAATCCCTCTCAGAACAATTACTGAGACCTGCAGCTAACAATGCAACGATACAACAGCTGAAATAACTGAAAAGATGTTTCAGATGATGTGTATTAGTAATCTAACGGTTAATGAACCTGCAGTGTCTGATAATTAGTTATGTGTGTAAAACAATGTCATAATTCAGTTCTCTTAGTGTTACATGTTTATAACAACAAAGCTCATTGTTGATGTTGTCAGCAGTTTTGAAGAGGTTTGTACCTTTCCAGGGCTGATCCCACAGACAGGCTCAAGCATTATGGTTGAATTAGAGTCCAGTGAGCATCTTCAGCTCTTCATGAAACAGAGGTGCACACATTTCAAACCGACCTGTATTACAAAAGACAAATCAGAAGGCCTTCAAGCTGGTAGTAATTAAAATGTTAAAAAGCCATCTCCAACCTTCCTTTATATCAAACATCCTTGAAAGAGTAGATGTCAAACAGCTAACAGATCATCTGCAGAGGAATGGTTTATTTGAAGAGTTTCAGTCAGGTTTCAGAGCTCATCACAGCACAGAAACAGCTTTAGTGAAGGTTACAAATGATCTTCTTATGGCCTCTGACAGTGGACTCATCTCTGTGCTTGTCCTGCTAGACCTCAGTGCAGCGTTCGATTCTGTCGACCATAATATCCTATTAGAGCGATTAGAACATGCTGTAGGTATTACAGGTACTGCACTGCAGTGGTTTGTATCATATCTATCTAATAGACTCCAGTTTGTGCATGTAAATGGAGAGTCCTCTTCACACACTGAGGTTAATTATGGAGTTCCACAGGGTTCAGTGCTAGGACCAATTCTGTTTACATTATACATGCTTCCCTTAGGCAGCATCATTAGAAGACATAGCATACATTTACACTGCTATGCAGATGACACCCAGCTCTATCTGTCCATGAAGCCAGATAACACACACCAATGAGTTAAACTGCAGGAATGTCTTAAAGACATAAAGACCTGGATGGCCGCTAACTTTCTGCTTCTTAATTCAGATCAAACTGAGGTTATTGTACTCGGCCCTGAAAATCTTAGAAATATGGTATCTAAGCAGATTCTTACTCTGGATGGCATTACCTTGGCCTCCAGTAACGCTGTGAGGAACCTTGGAGTCATTTCTGACCAGGACATGTCCTTCAACGCACATATCAATGCACATGTTCAATCCAGAATTGAATTCAAAATCCTGCTCCTCACATACAAGGTCTTAAATAATCAGGCCCCATCTTATCTTAATGACCTTGTAGTACCATATCACCCTATCAGAGCACTTCGCTCTCGCTCTGCAGGCCTACTTGTTGTTCCTAGAGTATTTAAAAGTAGAATGGGAGGCAGAGCCTTCAGTTTTCAGGCCCCTCTTCTGTGGAACCAGCTTCCAGTTTGGATTCAGGAGACAGACACTATCTCTACTTTCAAGATTAGGCTTCAAACTTTCCTTTTTGCTAAAGCATATAGTTAGGGCTGGACCAGGTGACCCTGAATCCTCCCTTAGTTATGCTGCAATAGACGTAGGCTGCCGGGGATTCCCATGATGCATTGAGTTTTTCCTTTCCAGTCACCTTTCTCACTCACTATGTGTTAACAGACCTCTCTGCATTGAATCATATCTGTTATTAACCTCTGTCTCTCTTCCACAGCATGTCTTTATCCTGTCTTCCTTCTCTCACCCCAACCAATCACAGCAGATGGCCCCGCCCCTCCCTGAGCCTGGTTCTGCTGGAGGTTTCTTCCTGTTAAAAGGGAGTTTTTCCTTCCCACTGTCGCACTTTGGCGACAGTGGGAGGTCATATGATTGTTGGGTTTTCTCTGTTGTATTATTGTAGGATCAAAGTTATAGTAACATGGTGTTATTACCGTCACCTCAGAGCAACAAGGGCTCCAAGTCAAAGTACAGCGCTGCCGAGTTCGACTCCACCACCTGGCTGGGCCTTACTGTGTGGAGCTGGCATGTTCTTTCTGTGTTTGCATGGGTTAGGGTACTCTGTCTTCCTCCCACAGTCCAAAGACATGCAGTTAGTGGATAGGGTAATTGGTGAGTATATATTGCCCATAGGTGTGTCTAATGGGTGTGTCTCTACGTGTTAGCCCTGTGATAGACTGTCCAGGGTGTACCTCGCCTCTCGCCCAGTTACTCACCAAGGATGTATTCAGAATACATGACATCCCTTTTGACATTGTCTCCAATGTTCACTTCATGCATCTGGAAAGAATTATGTTCAGCACAGGTTAATCTATCGTCTGACTTCCATTCACAGACAAATGGTCAGACCGAGCATGCCAATCAGCTCCTCGCTGCGTGACCTCATCCAACCAATCTACATGGAGCTCACAGCTAGTATGACCCAACCTTCGCCTCTGTCACTGTTTGTGGAGGTCCATCTGGTAAGTCCTCAAAGATACAAAAAAATGCCTGGATGATCGACACCGGAGCCCATCCTACCAATCAGGTCAGAAGGATTGGTTGGCTGCAAAAAATATCCTGCTTCACACAGAGTCTGGGAAATTTGCACCCATTTACACAAGACCATTTAAAATTGGGACCATCGTTAACCCTGTCACTGCCCGTTTAAAACTATCACACAACATGAAGGTACACAATGTGTCTCCCAGATAAAGCCAGCCCAGTCTGGCTCTATCTGCCCTCCTTCCAAGGCACCTTCCCACCTGGGCCATTGACAGCAAACGGCGTTCTTGAGCACATGGTTTATGAACTCCAGACAGTGTGGGAGGGGCTTCCAATATTTGGTTATGTGGGAGGAATGGTCTTGTCTTTCACCTCACACACCCTGATCGGGTCGGTTAGTCGTCAGGAGGCTATTGTTAAGGGGAGGTTAATATCACTGTTCCTCTGTCCTCACTGGTCGACTTGCTGTTTTCAGTCTTTCTGTCCTCTTGTTGCTCTCTCTCCTCTGTATGTGTGTGTGTGTGTGTGTGTGTGTCTGTGTGTGTCTGTGTGTGTGTGCCTCCACACAATGCTTCAGTAGTTTCTATATCTTTGCCTTGCATTAATTCCTTGAGATTATGGTTCCTCTTACCTGTCTTTTCCCTGTTCCAAGGTTTCCCTGGAGGATCCCCTGTGAACAGTCTGGATTTGAGAGAGAGTCTGGAAAATATGGAGAGCCATAGTGGAGTCTGGGGCCACCACAATTGTTCTGATCATTTTGAAACTGTTAATATTCACTGTAAATAAATGCACTACGCTTTGACTTGGAGCCGTGTGGTGGCAGCTGTCCACCACAACCACTGGAGGGGAAAGAGAAGAGAGCAGTGAGCAACACAGGACAAAAGGCAAACTATAAAGTAAGCACCATGCCCTCCCGTGTTTTAAATGCACTTTAGAGCAACACACAGCAACACTACACATGAGCGGGAGGAGGGAGGTACACCCCCCCCCCCCGTTCTCTGCTGGCCATCGGGGCTGGGGGCTGGGAGGAGGTGTTGGCCGTCCGATTGGGATCTGGGATGCGGGCCTCCCTGCTGCTGCGGAGCCTGGGGCGGTCTGCTTGCCTCCACCCCGGGGGAAAGGGTAACATCTCCTGGGTCTAGATGTCGTTTCCCCCTCTGGGGGCGAGGGTACCTGGACCCGTGGTATAGAGTATGTTTGGGGAGTGTGATTGTGTGTACTGTGTGCTGAGTATTTGTATATGTGTGCATGAGGGTGGGAATGCATATTTGTATCTGTGTGTGCCTGTTTGTCTGTGTCTATATGTCAGGTCGGGTCTTAGACTCCACCTCTTTGGGAACTCCCAGGCCCTCCAAAGTGTGGAGGCCTATCTCCCCTCACCACACTCCCTGCCGGTGGCTGATGCCCACAGGGGTCGGTGCGTTGGTGGTTCTTGGTGTCCGGGGCTGGCCCTCTGGGCCTGCGGCTCGGTTCACTCTGGCACAACTGGCTGCCGGCAGAGCCGGCGGGCACGCCAGTGCAGCCCGCTCTGGCTTCTGCTCTATGGCTACTGGGTGACCCTTGTCTGGGGCTCTCCTCAGCTCTTCCCAGGAGGGTGGCACGGATGCCCCTTCATCTTTCTTTCTCCCTTTCCTATCCCTCAGTCATGTCTGTCCCATCTGTAACAACTGAAAATAAAATAAAATAAATAATAACAACAAAGGTCGATCAAATGGACCAATACGGCAATGCTGTGATGATCCATTTGGCAAAGTAAATCCATTTGGTATCCTTGCTGGTCTTCAGAAAAAAAAACTATAAAGTAAGAGTCAGTTTAATAACGATTAAAGACTGTAGTGGTATATAACCACACGAGAAAAGAAAAAATGCTGAGTGCATCATGGGAAGCCCCCAGTGTAATGCTGTAGGTCATTATACTAGGCTGCTACTGCAACTGTATCATTAGCATTTATAAAAAAGCATTGTCAAGCTCCACACACACAAAACAAAGGGTTATTGATTATCTATCGCTTTATCTCACAGTCCAGTACAAGAGTAATCCTGCACAGTAGCCTGGGAATAGTACAATTGCTTTGTTAAAAAGGCCTGCACACAGGGTTTTACCTGCTTTTTTGCCCCAACATGGGGGAAAAGCAGGAAAACGAGATGTACAGTAAAACAGCAGGTGGTCAAATCTATCAAAGCCCTTTGGCAAACACAGACAAAAAGGGGGAAAAATCATTTTAATTAGCAGAGTGAATGCGATTTGCTGAATGTGAGGGGAGCCAGGCTCTCTGCTCTGCACATTAAATTGGTCTAATTTTCTGTGCAGAATAAGTCCCATCTGAGCAGCCCTGGCCACAGTCAATCATGTTAAAAGCCACGGGTGCTTAATTTGATTTACCAATATAAAATGCAAATTAGGTGATCAAGTGGAGTGGAAGCCAGGAGTAGGAGGCTCTTTTAAGCCATCAAGTTAAATGGGTCCAGACAGTAGACTGGCAATGTAAAGAATGTTTTAGCATATTCGTTTGATTAGCCATACAAAAATTTAATTAGTATAGCTAATTGTTAAACAAATTGCTCTACATCAGAACAAAATGCGGAATATATTTTTAATACACTAAAACACCTCACAATGGCCATATTCTCTCAACCCATATGTGGAGTTTTCATCCAAAACTGGGCCTTTCCAATAAGTGAAAAGCCAAATTAAATAAATGGAAGATGGCACAACAGTCCCTTACAATAGTCAATGAGATAATGCCTGTAATTAGGCTTGCACAAGCCTGGCCATATGCCTCTGTATAGCACTTAGGCTGCAACTGTAGGAGCAAATCGAATAACTGTGTGTAGGGAATGCTCCTGGGATTCAGCCATCTTATGTTAAGTAACCACACCGTCTATGCAGCATGTGAACAACGGAGATGTTTCCACCAAAAGGAACGAGATGTGCCGTGAAAACTAAGTTAGTAACAGTACATGCTTAAACAATGTTAGTGTATGCTGTTTGGCATATTTGGCAGCAAAATCAGACTGAAGTGTCTATCTACAGACTAAAATAATAGTCTGTTGCCTAGAGACAGGTCTAAAAAAGACAACCCACGTACTGCACAGTCACACTGAGACTTATTACATCTGACATTTAGTGTTATCATCCAGTGTCATTGACTTCCTTCACATTCGCCTAGCTATCCAAAATTCCAGTCTGATCGCTGTATGTAGAACAAAAACATATTGATTAGAATACACTTTATGAAAATGTGAGTGCCAATAACCATTTGATTAAACTGTTTTATACTAAAGAAGAATGAATAATGAACATTTTATTATTGTGTTTGCACTCGGAAAAGATTATCCAAACTCTGCCGTCATATAAATGTTCCAGCTGAGTTCAGACTGACTTACACAAAGTTTAAGTGCATGCTATTTAATGGAAGAATGTCACTGCCTCTCAGGGTGACTAAACATGAGGCCTCACATTCAGTTCTCGTAGCTCTGATAACAATAGCCATCGGCTATAATAAAAGAAAAATCTAGAATATAGGCAGTGAGGTGGTTAGATGGGCTAGAGAGAACATAAATCAACATTAGCTGAGAGGCCATTCTGAAAGCTGCAGATTTGATCCCTAATGGCTTTTCAGATTTTTGGCTTTTGTCGAGATTAAAAAGGGGATATAAGATAGTCGTCTGCAGAGGTGGTGGCAGAGGCAAACATTCAGAGATGTCGCTGTTTCTGAGTTCCTGTTCTATGATGTTGTAGCCATATATTAATCACTTCTTTAATGTTAGTTAGTGTTAAAATGCTGCATTCCCCACTTTAAGATACAAACTAACAGTAGCATTATTTTATTTTTTTCAGTTTTATTTATATAGCACCAAATCACAACAATCCCCCTGGAAGCTTGATACTGTGAGGTAAAGGAGTTAAAAAGGAGGTTTTCCTGTCTACTGTCACCAAGTGGTCGTGTGATTGCCTCTGTATTATTGTGGCATCTTTAACATACAATAGAAAGAGCCTTCAGGCGGCTGCTGACCATATGACTACTAAAGAGTATCTATTGTAGTATTTTTAAACTTGTATTTGTAAAAGAGCATTTAACCTTTAAATGACAGCTGACAGCAGCTCTGCTGTTAATGGGATGTTGGATATGAGACCATACATACACATACAAATACATTATTGTTGTATCTTGACATTATAAAGCAGCTGTTTTTGTGATCTGACATCATATCGACAAAACTGAACTGAAAACATATCTACAGTGCATTCCATATGTAATTATTTCATTCGATGGGTCAGGGTCACAAAATCTTAATATCGTCCTTTGTTATTGAGCAACTAGTCGACTAGCTGACTAACAGTCACTGTTGTTGAACCAGACTTACTAGTCGTTTAATCTAATTATGTCACGGCCTGGGGAATCAGCAGGATGCTGATCGGCCATTTCTACCGTTTTCTCTCTCTCTCGCTCTCTCTCCTCCTCTCTGTCACCGGGGCAGAACTCATTGTGGGTTCACGCCCTCGGCCCACGCCCACAGCAGGGGACCACACCTGATGCCCATCAAGGCGATTGGCATTTAAGCCAGGAGGAGACTGCTGGTCTTCGCTGGATCGTTGTCTGCCACGCGTCAGTGAGAGTCAAAGCTACAGCACAGCTAAGTCAAGAGTCTATTGTAAAATTTGTAATTAAATCTCGTTTTCTCGTCTACAGACCTCCTGGACACCTTCCCTGTGTGAATCTTTGTGTCGAGTGTTAAGAGTGGATCTGCGGTCGTGAGTGTGGAGAGTTGGAGAACGAATGACTACCCCTTTGGATTTCCCTGGAGCCCCGTCCCTCGCTTTGTTGTATATAGCACTGCCCTGCACTTCCTGTATATACACCTGGTGGATTCTGTAAATAAATTCTTGTGTACAGTTGATTCTGGAGTCCTGCGCTTGAGACCCCCACGTTGAACTGTAACATAATGATCCAGTCATACTATGGACTCAGCAGACTCAGCCCCCGCTCAGCAGCGCGTCCTTACGGACAAGGAAGTTCTGGAACACCACAAACAAATGCTGCAGCTCATCAATCAGCAGCTGGCCGCGTTAACGCAAGCCCTCGCTAAGCCCATACTTCTGGTAAGCCCAGTAGCCTCTCCTCACTCTGTCTCTTCACAGTTACCAGTTTCCGAGCCTCCAGCACACGGACCTCTGGCCCCACCTCAACCCACTCCCTCGGAGCTTTACAGGCACCGGAACCCTTTGCGGGTGAGTTTCACAAATGTGCGAGTTTCCTGACCCAGTTGACATATGAAACAGATGGGGCTAAGATTGGCTTTTTTGTCCAGCTTTTAAGCGGACCAGCCTTAAACTGGGCTCAAGCTGTTTTAAGAACTGACGCTGAAATAACGTACCAGGATTTTCTTGCTTCAAATGTGTGTTTGAGAGAGGTACCGGCGCAACGCAGCTGCTCACCATTTGCTAAACCTTAAGCAGGGAAAACGGAGTATGGCGGAATACTCCATCGAGTTCTAGACATTGGCCGAAGAGACCGGGTGGGGGCAGCCGGCATTGATAAGTACTTTGTTGAACAATGTGTGTGACGAATTAATGGGCAAATTGGTGATGAGAGAACTACCTAAAACTTTGTCTGATGTAATAACGTTGTGTGTAAAGGTGGACGAGCATCTACGAGCGTGCGGCAGGACTGATGTTATCGAACAAGGTAATTTGAGGGCGGACCCTGCCAAAGTTCAGGCTGTTGTTAACTGGCCCACTCCATCCAATCATAGGCAGCTTCAGAGTTTCTTGGTTTTTGCTAACTTTTTCTGCCGTGTCATCCGCGACTATAGCCGGCTCGACCTGCCTCTGACTTGCCTCACCTCACCCATGGTCCCATTCTGCTTCACTCACCTGAAAAAGCGCTTTGCCTCAGCGCCCATCCTCATCCAACCCAACCTCAGTCAACCTTTCGTCATGGAGGTGGATGCCTCGGATGCAGGAGTGGGGACGGTGCTCCCCCAGCAACAAGGTGGTAAGCTCCATCCTTGTGCTTACTTCTCTCGCTGTCTCTATCCTGCAGAGAAAAATTATGACATGGAGGACCGGGAGCTACTGGCCATCAAGCTGGCCCTGGAGGAGTGGTGTCACTGGCTGGAGGGCGCTGCCCAACCATCCGTTGTATGGACGGACCACAAAACTTTATTTGTAGTACATCCGGTCAGCTAAGCGGCTCAACGCCAGGCAAGCCAGGTGGGCCCTGTTTTTCTCCAGATTTCAATTCACTATCACCTACAGACCCGGCTCTCTTAATGTCAAACCCGATGTCCTCTCATGCCAATTCGTTGCCTCTGCAGGCAACGAATTGACTCCCCCATCCTTCCTCCCATGTATGTTGTCGGGGTTCTAACCTGGGAGATTGAGTCGGCTATTCGAGAGGCCCAACGGACGAAGCCGGACCCTGGGACGGGTCCCCTGGGCCTACTCTTCGTTCCCTCTTCAGTCAGGTCACTAGTTCTGCATTGGGCTCATACTGCCAGATTCACCTGCCACCCTGGCGTCCACCACACCATTACCTTTCTCCAGCGCTTCGCCTGGCGGCCATCCTTGGCTAAGGACGCCTGCGAATACATTGCCGCCTGCCCTACATGCGCTCAAAACAAGAATGTCAATCAGCCCTCCTCCGGCCTTCTCCAACCTCTATCGACCCCTGGTCGTCCATGGTCACACATTGCAATCGACTTCATCACGAGCCTCCCTACCTCATCAGGTAACTTGGTCATCCTCACTGTCATTGACCCGCTTCTCTAAAGCTGCTCACTTTGTCGCCCTCCCCAAGCTCCCCACGGCTCTAGAGACAGCTCGGCCTTGACTAACCACGTGTTTCGTCTTCATGGGATTCCCACGGACATCATCTCGGACAGGGGGCAGACAGTTCACGTCACGGGTCTGGAAAGAGTTCTTCAAGGCCCTCGGAGCTCAGGTCAGTTTCTCCTCCGGTTTCCACCCACAGACCAATGGCCAGACAGAACGGGCCAACCAGGAACTCGAGGTGGCTCTCCGGTGCTTGGTGTCCACCAATCAGACAACTTGGAGCGAGAAACTCCCATGGATCGAGTATGCCCACAACAGTCTCACCTCCTCAGCCACCAGAGTGTCCCCCTTCGAAGCGTCTCTGGGCTACCAACCGCCTCTCTTTCAGGCCGTTGAAGGTGAGCACTTTGTCCCCTTTGTCCAGCAGCATCTTCGGAGGTGTTGATGTGCCTCCACAACCACCTGAGCCGCCCTTCTTCACACAGCAGATCACAACAAGCACTTGGCGGATCGTCACCGGACCCCTGCACCCTCCATCTACCAAATTCGTTCCTCTCAGATCTGAATCCAAGAAACTGTCCCCCACCCTCATTGGCCCGTTTGTAATCGACTCTCTGGTTAACCCAGTCTCTGTCTGTCTCAAGTTGCCCCAAAATATGCGGCTCCATAACGTGTTCCATGTGTCTCAAGTAAAACCCTGCCAGTCCAGTCCTTTGTGTTATTGTGTCCATCTGCCACTGATGGCCCACCAGTGTTGCCTCAGATATGTTAATCTACATCAGGAGTGTCAGACTTACAGCCTGCGATACAGTTAAATCATGCCCACGAGATAACTTCATATGTCAGTCATTAATGGCCCATCGCTATGTGGGAGTCAAATCTTTTGCTGTGCTGTGAATCCATGCAGGCAGGCGTGGGACTTTGATGGGCACATCATGTGGCCAATCACATGCAAAGACAGACTAGGATCATACCATTATGTGAAAGAAGGAAGGGGGGCGGATGTTCCGAAGTGTAGTGGTACAGGCCGGGGACCAGGGAGCCGAATTTAAATGCAAGTATGTTGGAAAAAACTGAAGAAACGAAGGAAAACATAAAATGAGCAACATTTGGCTGCATTTCAGTGATCCTGGAGACTGCAACACTGAGTGCAGAATTTATCAGATTAGGAGCTGGCTAAAGTAATACCCATTTTTATTTTAATCCATTTTTCATTGCAGAGGACAAAAGGTTTCAAACTTGTACAGGCCTTAAAGCTCATGTGTGTCCTGCCTGGCAGAATAGCATAAAAATAAGGCTTTTAGGAAAACGCTGGATAAAAAATTTGCTTCCCTGAAAAAGACTAAACTTACAGTTCAGTGTTGAATTTAAGATAAATAATCCATAACCGAAGAGTCTCTGAATGACAGAGATGCAGAAATGTGTGCATGTAGCACAGAGCCATGGCTCAGTGTCTGAATGAGTCTCGCAGGTCTGAATGTGAAGTCATTTATAATTCTTAACATGTTTGATCTGCTGCTCACCACAAACATGCACAAGCAGAGTGTTTGGACTTTTAACTGTGTTTTCACCAGTTTTACAGCTTTTTCTACTAATAAAAAAAACGTGTTTTTTTTTTTTTTTTTAATGTAGCTCATTTCTGGGGGTTTCTTACTTTTACTCTAGTCTCTTAATCTAATTTCTTTTCCCTCAATTTAGCCAACTAAGACATTAGTTGACAGCTGGGAACATGCCTAGTATAAAGACACTGCAAGGTTTCATTATGTGATCATTTCAATGATAGTCATAAAATAATAATAAATAATAAAAAAGTGAAGAAACAGTGACATGCATGGTGTAGCAGAGATATTGTACAGTAAGCCATCTTGGTATCCAACGTATACCTGCTCAGTTCCAGCTGAAGGCTCTATCATTGTTATAATAATACTAATACAATTACTGCTAATAATAACAATAATACTTGGCAACCAATCATGATTTCTCCCGCCAGGCCCTGAGTTGTTGTTGGCTATAGGAGTACTGAAAAGATCTCACAGGCTCTGATAATTATAACCTGAGAGCTTTTAAATGAAGACTGCAGGGTTTTTATATAATTAGTTTCAAGTAGTTCACAAAAAAGAAAAAACATTTAACAATGCCATTATCATGTTCCCATTCAGTTCATCTGCCTGTTCACGCACTTGTATTCATTGATCATAAAAGTAAAGGTGAACTGTGATGCTGCCCTGTAAACAGCTGAGTCAATGGTGTTTGCCCTTTTTGGATTTCATATTGGAGTTGTGTAATAATGTAACTGTAGTAGATTGTCATTACAGAGCTCATCAGATAAAAGATGCATTCACATAAGAGCAAATACACTTATCAATCTTTTGTAAATTTACTCTGATGGTCTGTCATGACAGACCATCAGAGTAAATGCTCCGGTGGAAGCTGCAGGCGACGGTGATGGCTGGACCGGCTCCTCGGACGCTCCGGTGGAAGCTGCAGGTGACTGTGATGACTGTACTCCTCGGAGCCTCCAGCAAAGATGGAAGGCTGAAGCAGCTCCTCAGACCCCCAGCAATGATGGAAGGCTGAAGCGGACCCTCCAGCAAAAGCAGGAGGCTGGATCGGTTCCTTGGACCCTCTAGTGGAAACAGTCACAGAATCAGCAGGCACGCAGACCTCTGGCACACATGAGACAAACTGGAGCTGCGCACGCCGGAAACCACTCTCTGTAGCCCCTGTCTCCAAGGCGTGACGAAACTCCTTCTGCTCATGCCCGAGCCACAGGCTAATCCACCTCGAAACAGAGTCAGTTAATTCCTCCTGAAGCTCCTCGGAAGGTACGAATGCCGCTGGGTCCATGTTTGGTTGTGTTGTCTGTCACGGCTGGGGTAGCAGTGTGGTGTTGAGAAGGAGGACCCAAGATGCAGGCATAGACTGTGATGCGAGTGAGCTTTATGCTCAAAATACCCTGCATTTAATAAGGCTGTTGTGTTTTTAACATGTTTTAAAGCTTTGTATCTTGTTTTAATCAATCTGAACAAGCCCCTAAAAACACTGTCGGCCTCTCTCAGTTTTTATTACCGCTAATCATTTTAAAGCTCAGTTTTTAAATCCTTACAATGTAACTACAGCCCAGCCCATGCAGCAGTATGTTAATGACTAACCTCGTATTGTGGATGGATTATCTCAGTTGTTCTCCTGGCTTAAGTTTGGTCCGTTTACAGCATCCTGCCATGCGATTGCATTTGTCCCTAACCACCGGGAGCCCTCATGTTAACGTTTATCAAGTGGAAAAAAGTTAGCATTCATCCTCCAGCTTCACTGTTTATGCTATGCTAACATAGCTGTGTCGCTAGCGATCACGTCGCACATCATTATATAGCAGCTAGCCAAACTTCAGTAACCCTACAAACGTCACTGCTGTTTAGTTTTCTGTCTTCATTTATGTTGGAAGTGATAGCAGAGCTGTACGTTTTAATTTTTTCAGAGATCGCTCAGTCAGAACATGCTATATCATGTTTAGGTGGAAACTAGCGAGCTAACTTCCTGCTAACTTCTAATTTATGGCGTTATTTTTATGCCACTATTCTGAGCACACGTAAAAAAGATTTTAATGCACGTAAAAAAAAGTTTGCAGGTGCAAGTGTTGCATTTTGAGGAGAAATTTATTTCGAGTGAAGAAAAGCTGAATTTGAGTGAACAAAATTCATTGCTGCGTGCAAAAACTGTATTTCAGTGTTTGCTATTATCCACACACACACCAGCAGCCCCTCTCGCTCAGTTTTTGCATTTGTGCTCGCTCGCAATGTGTTGCTCGCGCTCTCAACATTTCTGCCTGTGCACGCTCAACTCTTTCTCTACACCGTTATATTTGTGCCACAAAACCAGCCAATCACAGACTTGGATGCAAAAAAATCTGATTGGCTGTTCTGGTCTCCAATCAGCTCGAAATGACGAAATGCAATATCCCAGAATCCATTTCGTCCAAAGCTCAAACGAGGCAGTGGCGGAGGAACACAGAGTGGCGGAGTTTGAAATATTACTCTTTCTGCGTCACAAAATAAACTTTTAAGATATTTTCATGCGAGAATGTTTCTGTGTAAACTTCAAATACCATCACATATAATAGACATCACATATTTGCACAAGTGCTCTGACGTTTTCGGAGATGCCTGTTACCCACCAGCTGACCGGGTGGTCACTCGTGTTAAACATAATATAAAAGGCTGAACTGACAAAAAAATCACCGACTACACCACCAGGTATTATAGGAAAAACCATAAAGCCTTTGAACTAAAACAAACACTCTTGTGACAGTGATGTACACTGTCTTGTTGGTATATATGTCTGATTTGTATCACCTTCATGTTTCCAAACCGATATCATGAGCAGCAGCTTTTACAGCTGTGACCAATGACCATGACCAATTGGCTAATCCACCACCTTTCATTGTTTATACCATTACAAAAACAAACATAAAAATGAAAAATTACCATCGGTCCACCGGGCAAATGCCCGGGATGCCCAATGGCCAGTCCAGCTATGCGGTCAGCTGGTGGGTAACGGGCATCTCCGAAAACGTTAGAGCACTTATGCAAATATGTGATGTCTTGATAAATGGCTGTTAAACTTAATTGTTACAACTGGTAAAGCAGCAATGCTGATCATTTGATTAAAGATGAAAGAATTTAGACAGTTTGTAACCTTCAGTGATGTCGCAGTGTTCGTTTGACTCTGAGACCTGTAGCGGAGTTTGGGCCCAGTCACGGCTAATGATGTCAGACTTAAAGACCGGATAGTTATGAAGAGGTCCCAGGGCGCATCTTCCCCAGCCGGCAGTCGTCCGGCAGACTCCACCAGTACAACATCGTCGGTAAACACTTTACCGACATCCTGGAGTCAATCAATAAGTGATTGTCCAGCTTCGATGCGAGGTTGTCCCTGGTGGAGATTTTACACCGGGAATTTAAATCCCTGAGGGAAATCAGCCAGCAGCAGGTGGAAACACTCGCTGCTGAAACCATCTCACTACGGGACTTGGTCAAGTCTCTAACTGAGAATGTGACCCAGCTTGATATTGAAAATGAAATAATAAAAGAGACTGTAATTGATCTCCTGGCCCGTAGCATGAGAGATAACCTTGTGTCTTCTGGTATCCCAGAGTCTGCTGGAGAGGACGACGAATCAACGGTTAAAACCTTCATTAAGACCCACCTGAAGCTTCCTGAGGACACCATAAAGAACAACTGCTTCGACTCAGTCCATCGTATCAGAGCTATGAGGCCTGGTGTCGGGAGACTGTGTCCTATTGTGGCCAAATTTAGTCTTTTCAAGCAGAAGGAGCAGGCGAAGAGTCGCAGCAGGGAGCTGAAAGGAACGGACTTCAGCATGAACGACCAGTTCCCTAAAGAGATCCTGGAACGACGCAAGGTCCTGTTCCCAGTCACGTCTCTGAACACCTAGATTGCACACTTGGTCTTGGGGAAAGAAATGTAAAGGTTCAAAACAGCAGGACCTCAGCGCTGTCAGCAGTACACAAATATAATCAAACAGTATATGAGCCACTTTGGGCTTTGCGACACATGGCGCTCCCTTCACCCCAACAGTAAGGAATTTTCTTTCTTCTCACTTGCCCATCGCTGTGATGAGGGGGAAAATAATTTCTTTCTCATCACATAAAAAGAAAGAAGAAAACAAAAACATTCAGCAACTAGAAAAAAACATCAAATCTTTAGAAGAAGCCTACGTGTCCGACCAAGGTCAGGAAATAATGAACAAAATGCAAGAACATAGAACATAAGATCAGTGTTTATGGAGATGATGTGTTGCTTTTCCTCCAACATTCACAAACCAATCTCTCTGAGATAGTCACGCTAATAAACTCTTTTTCAAGAGTTTCAGATTATTCAATAAACTGGTTAAAATCTGCAGTTCTTCCGTTGAATTGCTCCTTCCATAATTCTTCTTTTGCCCCACTGCAATCTGGAAATATTAAATACTTAGCTATTAATGTTTCTACTAAGCTTGCAGATTTAACTAAATTAAACCACATCCCAGTTCTAAAGAAAGTACACTGTAAAAAAAATCCGTAAAAATACAGTACAATCTACTGTATAAACGTGAAGGAATTTTCCGTATTAGTCATTTACAGGTATTTTTCTGTATTTCTCAACTACTGCAATGCATTGTGGGAAAAAGAACCTGAAAAGGAGGGAAAAGTAAGCGCAAGAGCAGCCATTAGGCTTCTTTCAGGCTTCATCTGGATTTTGGATTCTGAAGTTGGAGAAACTGCCTTCAAATTTCTGTGGTAAGTATTAAAACTCATGTTTCGTTTTATTAAAATAATGTTTTTCAAAAGACTCCGTGTTTTTATTTAGAAAGAATTGTTAATTTATTTGTTAACTGGTTTTGGCTGTCTCCAGACAAGTCAGGAATATTTTGCTGACTCATTTTTTAAAATAATTGTTATTTAGGTTTAACATGACTTAAGCTTTATTTTAGTTAATGTTAAAATAATTTTTACTGTGATACCACCAGTTTTGCCCTTCAGTGGCTGAACCAGTTTTCATAAATATTATAGTTAGCTGTCTGTGTCTCTCTGGGTATTACACAGCTGTGACTGCTAACTAGCTAATTAGCAAAAGTCAGCGATGTGGATAACTGGGAAAGTGAGAACTTCATGGTTCTAGAAATTATTCTAGGACTCTAATAAGTACTGTATCAATACCTGTGTTTTACAGTTGGCTCTACTGTACACTTTAAAGGGTTTCAGGCAAAGTTACACTAACCCTAGTTTAAGCCTCAGACCTTCCTGGCTGACGCTAGCAAATGCTAATGTTAGCCTCTGATTTGGGCTGCTAAAGTAAAGACTTTTAGCTAGCTGACCAGCATAGATTATTTCGGTGGTTAACAGACTGTAGTGGTAAAATTATTGAAAGTATAGTTTCACCTCAGCACATTTACAATTACAGTATGTCTATTTTGTAGCACATAGAAATGTTTAGTTAATATTTACAGACAGACACATTTTCCCTGTAACTGTGTTTTTACTCCAACATTTGTTGAAAATGTAATTTATGAAATGCTGAGCAGTATTTCTTGTATGTGGAATATTTTTGTCACCCCACTGTGCTAATGTGATTAAATACTAAAAATTATTACTAAAAAAATTCAATAATAAATCAATAATAACTATTTCTTGATTGAACTATAATGTAAGCGCAGTGCTGGTGTGCAGGGGCTCTATATGCCTTGTCTATATCAAGCTTTTAGCCAAATATAAGCAGAGATATTTGTATCTTTCTTAAAAATCCAGATCCTTACAGATTATTTGAGAAATGGATCAACAGCTATCACTACTTGAAGCACTTTAAGTCCTGCAGTGGAAAAATATCCCTTATTTCACCTTTGATCACACACTTTGGTTTTCCAGTGCAGAGCAATGGCCAAGAAAAGGAAAGACTTCCCCGAGTGAAAAAAAAGATGAAGATACAAGCTGGTGATGATCCAGAGCAGCTGGTCTCAGGAAATGAAGAAAAACCCTGATCACCTTCTCTACAAACACAAGGTGAGTTTAATGTTGTGGTTGATTTAGTTTTTCAAGGTATGTATGTTACTTTAATTATAAACTGCTTTTGTTGCAACAGAATGGTGTTATGTGTATGCAACTCTACGTGAATTATAATCCTTTGTAGGGCTGCGTGATATGACCAAAGTCTCATATCCCAATATAAGACGTATCTCTCCTGATAACGATATATATCACAAAATAGTGCATTTTCTGTAAATTCTGTGATTCTCGGGCAACTCGACTTATGTGAAATGTTTTCAGTTGGGCGTCGTGTACCTGGAGTCGAGTGTTTTGACCGATGCATGAAACTATACATTTTTAGACATGAGTTTAAATGGCCGCCATTTTCTTTCTGAGTATTTATTAGACGGCGTGCTGCAAGGAAAAGCCTGTTCTAACGTTTGAGTCTAAGGATTATTTTGAGCACCTGACGACTCTTTTTTGCTTTTCATTCGTAAACTCTCTCGAAACTCTTTCATGTGATTCTTGTGTAGGTGGTTAAAGAGGTTTGTCGTGTTCGAGTGGTGGTGGGGACCAGTTTGTGGCATAATTTGCATAGTACAGTTTTCTGGGGCGTGTCAGACTTTTCATAACCAAACCATGTCCATGCTACAGAGGTAGCCCCTCATTTAACAATAAGGTCCTCGATTTCTTTTGACTGGTCCTTCTGGTTCTGCCTCATCCTTGCTGGCCATGCTGGTATTCTCTGTGCCTTCGTCTGCGTGGTGACTGTAAGCGCCATTTATAGTTACTTGATGTTTTTATTTGAGGTCATTTGTTTGATGCATATTCTGAAATTTTATGTTTGAGAATAATGTATATCATTTCAGTTTAGTTTGAAAAGTCTCAACAGAAACTTGAGCTTTATTGTGAAAGGTTTATGTGGAAAATAAACAAGCGGACGGCGGAGCCACACGATGGTTTTATCCTCATTATTGGTAACGAAAGTACGCGTAAAAACAGTCACTTGTCCGTCCATAGTGTGGTTATTTTAAGTATAAGAGAAGGAGAGAACTTTAAGAAATAATATAGCAACTACAGTGACCATCAAAACCATGAAAAAAATATTGCCGTAAACAGTTTATTTTGCAACACCACAAAACAAAGAATAGTGTATAATATGAAACGATAGACATTTTTATATCGTAATCTGATATATATCGTCATATCGCACAGCCCTAATCCTTTTTTTGTTTATGTTGTTTATGTTCTAGGTAAAAAAAATTATAAAATGACAAACTTTTTAAAAATGTCTTGTTGTTTCTCTTTTTTGCCTCAGAATAAATTGCGACTAGTCTCAATGGCTGACACGGAGGAGCAACACAGCGACACGTTAACCCCGACTGCTGCAGTTCCTGTATGAACTGAGCAACTCTTAAAATCCAAGGAAAAGCTGAGTGTATTTTACTTAAAGCTCAGATGGACCTTGATGTACTAACATGCAGGCTGCATTCAGGACTTTGTCACACTGTTATATGAAGAGCGGTAACAAGACTTTGTAGTAATTTGTCTTACTATTGTCTTATTTGTTGTGATTTAGGGTCTGTGCGCACTAGCAGAGGTTTTTGTTTGTAACTGTAACCTCGTTTTCAGAGCCTTGTCTAACATTTAATGGTCATGAAATATGTCAGACTTTTTCCTCTACTTAACCAGCTTAGAGAATTTGAACAAAAGGCCACAGACAGCACAGCAGGTATAGTCTCATCTCGTTGTCCACCTTAGCGTTCATAAAGGGTCATGATTGCTGGGTTTCTCTGCATTATTACAGGGTCTTTACAGTACAAAGTACCTCGAGGCAGCTGTGTTGTGACAATATAAACAAGTTTACATCACATTAAACTGAGTTTAAAAAATTAAAATTAATTGGATGACACCAGTATGTTCCTTGAGTATTAATGTATAGCAACTTGGTTGTCTTAGAGGCATCCCAGCATGAATCAGAGATGAGGTTCAACTTTAATAGAGTTTGTTTTGAGTCATGTAGTTTTCACTAAAAAACGATGCTAACACTAACTCTTCTGATGTTTACTTTTCTTTTTAGTGTTGTTGGCCTGACTTTGAGCACGCCACGCGGACGGGTCTAATTCAGTGCCAGGTATGGTATATGAGGGGCCAGTATTTTGTGAAAATTTGTTCTTATCGTGTGACAGTATGTAGCCCGATACTATATTGTCTAGAACTGCCTGCATGCAGGACTGTGTTTTGAGCTACAGCAAACAGCCTTTTGTTTTAAACTTGCATAATTTTTCTTCATTTTTTAAAAATTATGCAAATTGTCTGCGGTGCATTATTGCTGGTGGCTCGATCCTCACGGCAGTCAGGGTATATGTGTGTATACATATCAGGCTTTGTCATTGATGTGCATGTCCCAGCATGAGTCAGAGTGAACCACGAGTGTGCTCTCCAAAACAGATAGGGACCACTTAGTAGCTTCTAGGATCCCCTACTTCTATAAATGCCCTGCCACTGTAATTTGTGCTGTCCCTGTCCAGTAGCCTGTTTAAGGATTCAGATACAGTACACAGAGATTGTAGCATGCTCTCTTATCCTATGCTTGTCAGCAGCTGAGTGACACAAGCAGCTAACTTTCTATTTTAAGGATCTGCCAAGGGTGTTCTTGTGAAAAGAAGCTGCTGAACAACTGAAGTGATTTTGTAGTTTCCTTTATTCTGCAGGGCTAAATTCTTTCTTTTTACCAGGTAGACTGAGCAGCACTCGCTGATGTCCTATCTGCTATTCCAGAGCTAAATAGCACTTAGATATCTGTGGACGAGATGGGAGCGCTGCATTATTTGCAGATTGTAAACATTGCATTATTGTGCCCTGTAAAAGTTTACAGATTGCAGGCGTTTGGTTTTACATGTCACAGCCTGTGGTGTGAAGTCATACTCAGATATAATTCATACAGCATATGGACATAGTGTGGCAGACATCTGAGGCATTCTGATGCCGTCACATTTTCTTGGGTCAACCAAACCTGATGAAAGTTTCCAGCTGAAGCCCTAAAAATCAGCTACGTTTGTGTATTTACTACAGTCGTGTAAAATGTTCATCATTTACTCTCTTCTTCATGAAGGGAGCATTTCCCCTGTTTTAGCGATAGCCTATTGAAGTACACAGGTGTTGGCTGAACTTTTGTACTTGTTGGGGTTTCTCTGTATTATTGTACCGAATAATTACATTTCCACATCGGGCTGTCGACCTTCGAGCCATGATTCCCTCTCTATTAAAATTAACCTTCTTGCATGGTCGTGTTTTCATAGTGACAAATATAATTTATGGCAGTGAGGAACAATGTTGGTGAACATCAGCACTGTATATAAATGGTGTCCATAATATTTTGGACATCTCTCAGTAACCCTCTGTGATAAAACACTTCCAGGTGAAGAGCAACAGAGGTTGTTTTTATTTCTAAATATAGACACTTAGACATTTATATACTGTATCATAGTATAACATCATATATTCTTTATAGTTTTCCATTGATCACAGTTGACTCCAAGCCTGCAGCAGCAATGGTTAATGCGCTGTGTCGGTCAGTTTCTTTGCTCTGCATGCTGGACACTCTGAGACTGTGCTGACTTTAGTGCCACATCAGGAAACAGCCGCCAAAGCTGAGAATCTGCATCACAGAAGAGCAATAAATACTTAGTGATATTTAATCCTTTGCCAACAAAGCCTTTGTCTACAGGATCTCAGGTTTGTTCATCTATTGAGCTGATTAACAATGTGTTGTTATTACACAATAGGATCAGATAAAAGTGCCAAAACCTGTCATATTTGCAGCTCGCACGAGGACTTAAGACAGAGCAGCTGCTTCAAACTAATAATGACGTTGTCGTTGTCTTTGCAGGAAATTCTATTTTCACGTCTCAACACTTTTCCCACTTACATTTATTTCCCTGATTTATGCAGACAGATTTCATCGACAAATCAAAATGACCTTTGTTCACCGTGGAAATTGTCGGCTGTACATATTCACTATTTTGTACGTTCCCAGGTTAATAACTGTCATGTCTGTTGTAGTCCACATTTAATAACACCTATTGCCAGCAATTTGACTTTTGAGATGGGAATATCTGCATGCATTTTGTACCACAACTGTTTCAGGTTAAAAGACTGACAAGTAAATTCAGAGAAGTCACAGAAAAATTACTCATTGCATTCATTTTCCACTACTTGAAATATATTTGTGGAACTGTTCACATAACAAATCTCAAGTATTGCTTCTATATGTATGTAGATCAGCTAATCCTCACTGCGCAGCTCAATGGCTATGATTTGAATAAAGTTTGTGCAGCAAATGCTACGGCTGTGTTTTTGTGATAATAATGATTAAACAGCAGGTCTGAACTTAAAGCTACACACGTGGACTCATTTCATCATTTTAAACACTGTATTTAAGAGATTTAACTGAAGCTGCAGCAACAAATCCTCACACATGAAAAAGAGTTCAAATTAGTATAAAAATGTTAATAATGTTAATACTGCAAAAAATAATACACAGCAAACATGAAAAACACTCATTTTTGTTGCTACAGATTTTTAATCAGGTCCAAAGCAGCTGAATTCTGCAGGCTGGACAGGAGGTCGCTCAGTACAGATCTAAACAGTGTGAGGAAAGGAAATGCATGACGAACCTGTAAGAGTTTGACCTGGAAGTTTTTTTGTGTATTATTTCATACTTGTTATTCTGTTTTTTTAGTAATGGATTAATTAATTTACTTTTTTAAATTCTGACAATAGGCCTTTTTACCACTCAGGATTTATATGACAGTTTCACCATTTACGCCAAAGCTAATTTATAATGATATATCAATAATTTGTTAAGAAAATGATCATCTGCTAGCAGCTGCCAAAGAAACATATCTATATCATTTTATAAATAACTTCAAGTAGTGAGGTAATACTGGCAGATGCTCTAACATATTCAGATATTTCTTACTAATGTTGAAGTCTCTTTGTTTCTAGGTAACAATGCAAATATTATGTTTAATGCAGAGAAACACCTGATGGTCGTTTAATAACCAGGCCTGCAGGTAAAACTGCCTGTTTACTTTGATAATGAAGTGATAATAATTTGCTTTATTGTCACTGAATAACAGAAAGTGTAACCAATATATGTGTAAATAATTAGAGAAAAGAAATAAATAAAAACTTCTGACAAAATACTGTTTGAGACCATTGATGTCCTTCCCTTTATGAAGAGTATGCAGAGAGGAGCGTGTGTAGCTTTGTTACATGTTTTGCACATTTCTATAACCTTCCACGCACTTCATGGTAACACAACTCTCTTAATTTTCAGTCTCGATTTCACAGTGACACTCAGTGCGTTGAGATTTTAAAGCTGCCTCTGACGCCGTCACCTCGGGTTCACGCTGCAGTTCTGCTGCTCGTCACAGACGTACGCACACTTTTCGTGCTCAGGTGGCTCCGCTGGAAACAGGATCTCAGCCCCATAAACCACAAAAGGTCTGAACTGGGACAAGATAGTTGCAAGAGAACAAAAATCAGACCTATATTTTGACACAGTGCAAAAACAGAACGTGCCTCACAAAAGTATAAAAATTAAATCCGCTCCCAGCGTCTCCGGAGCGTCTCCGCTTCCTGTTTAAAACTAGTGAGGCATTATTATTGTCCGTGTGCTGATGTCCTGACTGCTGGAGTCTGGGCAACGTCTGCTGCAGCTGATCATCTGTCACTCAATAGTACTATCAGTGTGATAGTGTGCTGACTGTATATGGAGACTGGGTTGTTGCTCTGGAGGAGATTATTGGCAGGTGACGGCAACATGTTTGAACCAAAATTTTTCCACAGTCCAAAAATGTATAATTATGTTCTCACTGACCACATGGTTCATCTGTGATCTGATCTCTCTGTATGTACAATCATTCAGTTTGTCGTGTGTGTATTCAGACGGATGCGTCGTTACAAACAGACGTTTAAAAGATTTCGGTTATGGAGCGCAGTCGGACGCTCACACAGGGCTTTATTCTCTTCCTCTGAGCAACCTGCTGGGAGACCATCAACCTTGTGAGTGACCCACTCTGCCTCATTTCTTCCTATGTGTTTGTGTTTCTACCTTCATGATCCTCATCAAAACATGTAAATATCATTTGTGAACATTACACCTTTCATATTAATAACAACATAATTCTGCCTGTAAGTAAAATCTTGACTTGACTGCATGAATAACGTGTCATTCATCCAGAGCAGTGTGGAGGAGACTCATGAAGGTCCAACAGAACAAACAGCACAACGTTTGTTTCTGGTAAAACACACAGAGCTCGACAATCATCTCAGATGCTTTTACTAACGTGAAAATCTGTACGTTGAAGAAGGAAAATCCTCGCGGCTCACCGTGAACAAAGACATGTTGGCTTTGTTAGTGGGTTAGTTGGAAGCACACAATGTGCTCGCCGGGAAGGTGCCAAATTGGAAACTTGGAGAAAAGCAACAAAAAACCTCATTGGGAATCAGCAGACGTACCCCACCCACCCGACACACACACACACACACACACACACACACACACACACACACACACACACACGACTTTTATCAAAGAATCTTTCATAAACACATTAGGGATGAATTGCCCACCTGCATTAGGTTTTCCCTTCCTACTTTGCCTTCCATTTTTCCTGCCAACTGCCCAGGACAAAGAAGAAGGTGCACCTCTAAGGTGTCCTCTCAGTGGAGAGGGTTTTTTATTTATTTCAAACAGGCAAAGCCTTCTCTCCCCTCACACCAAATGCTATACAGTGGGCCCCAGCTTTATTTCGCTCCGTGGGGAAAAACCTGAGTAGGGGACAACAGAAAGTGGCTTTAGAATACAGGTCTGAAAGAGGGCAGCTGTAGACTGAATAAGACTCTATGTCCTTTTGTGTTTTAAATGAGCATTGTCTGTCACTCAGTCCAGGGCATACACTCTGTGGCAGCCACGGTGGAGACATCTTAAAGTGTTACACTGTGAGATGACAGAATACAGCAGGTTTAAACAGCATAATACAACGTCACTCGGTTATTTTACTGACGTGCTGCTGCTGTGTGTGTGTGTGTGTGTGTGTGTGTGTGTGTGTGTGTGTGTGTGTGTGTGTGTGTGTGTGTGTGTGTGTGTGTGTGTGTGCCATTGAAGGCCCTCTCCAGGTGAAGGAAAGTGAGGAAGGTGATTCTCTTTGTCACCCTGTCTTCACTACCTTGTCCTGCTTTGTGTCCCTGAAACTATAATGAGAATTTCAAGTGTGCAGCCACCTGGTAGATCCACTTTCTTTTCTGTGGCCGTTCCAGTTCCATACTGGCTTTGGCTGCTAAAGTATCACTGGAAGACTGGTCTGTCCATCGCTACAGCCGACGATGGACTTGTTGAGCTCTCAGGGAGAAATTTAGCTTGTTTCATAAAGTGGAATAAAAGAGACACTTTGAATTTTGAATGTTATTTAAAATTGTTCAGTATTTGTACGATATATTTTTATGATGCTGTTTTTATTAAATGGGGCTTCCTTATTAAAAATAAGATGACGTTTCACTAAATAAACCAAGATGAGAAGAATATTTGTATTTATTTACCAGCTTAAATTTTCATCATGTTAAAATGTGGACATGAACAAAGAGGCCCTGGTGGAGTCCACAGGGGTTATTCATAGACAAACAAATATCATCTTTGTTGCCAGAGTGATATTAAACCATATTTCCTTATTATAAAAAGACTGCTGAGCTCACCACAGTTCAGTGAAGCTTGTTCATACGAGTGTAACGCGTTTCTGTTTTACAGCCATGTCCTGCTTCAAATAGGAGAAACACTGGAGGAGGAATTAGGGCAGTTATCAGGGACCCCCAGTGTCAATCCCTGTGCTCCTCTCAATCATCAGCTCTCCTCACCGGGCCTGAAAGATGCCTCAGACTTTTGTCACCAGCAGGTTATTGTATTTCTAATTAAGCCAGGTTAATCTCTGAAGCCGCTTTGTGTTGTTTGCAAAGTGATATGGGGCCATCACTATGGCAGAAGTACCAGGACAGTGCAACGGAACAGAGAATGGCTGTTTTCACAGAGCAGTAACTGAACATCTCCCAGGAAAATGACACATGTTATATGCAGGAGAAGCCTGGCAGTGCTGGGGCGAGTCGCGGCGTTGTCCCGCTGAGACGATGGAGGACGTGAACAGAAAGACTGCTCAGTGGTTTTACTTGCACCAATAAGGAAAACATGAGATGAACTGTAAATTATAAACTAAAATCCTGTTTCTGTTTTTTATTGGACCAAATTAATGTTAGTGCCGCTCACTCACTATTATTGCCTGAATACAACACTTGGATCACAGGGAGGGCCAAGATGTCACCCCCAGTGTATCTGATCAGAGGACATGTTGCTTCACAGTGGTCGTGTGTGCTGTGCAGGCTGGATGTGTCATGCAGCCTGAGCGGCGAAGCCATCCTACCGTCTCTGTGTTCCTCAGACACTTACAGAGAGCCGTCTCTCTTCCCTCGGATCAAATTTCAGGCCAAAATAAAGAGTTTCAACACTTTTGTCAGAGAAGTGAAAGACTCATCTCTCTGTGGGTCAGCGTGGACAGACGCCAGCAATACTGTGCTTCTGACCTACTTATGTGAACCGGCAACAGACTTCCACAGTCCAAACAACACAAAGGAGCTACCTATAAAACAAACATGGCAGCAGGCTTTGTGCCTCATGTGATTGTGGATGGGGGCGGGGCTTAGGTTAGGGTTACTCAGTTAGTCTGAAATTTCAAATGAATATAAACAAAGTTATAATAAATTATAGAGCTTTACTTGACTACATGTATGTATGTTATTGCAGCTACGATCTGCAAACGTTTCCAACAACGTTTAGTTTGTGCACATCACCTGAGCCTGTGGGCCTGCACAGAGGAGCGACATCATCTGTAGCAACTGATTCTGGATCAGCTGGAGAGACATGCCTGTTAGCACTAACATGCTGCTTTCAGTGCCTTTAACGGGACAGGAAATCATAACGTCGATTTTGGGAGTTCACAGTATTTTTTGTTTGATCAGTCATTCGGCTGCTACTCGTTTTTGTGTATGTTGTGAGACACGAGACAAGAATGAGCGATACATGTTTCAAAAAGACATTCAGAGCAAAAAGTGTGTGTGTGTGTGTGTGTGTGTGTGTGTGTGTGTGTGTGTGTGTGTGTGTGTGTGTGTGTGTGTGTGTGTGTGTGTGTGTGTGACAGATAGATAGATATAAGGAGAGCTTTACATTATTTTATTTGTGCCTCGTATGTTTGGACATGTTTTGATAAATGTTCTGTACATTTTTCACTTTCTTAGTAACGTATGCGGGAAGCTCAAGGCTTTTGCACATGATCTAAAATAACATCAAGTGTCCTGCAGCCTGCAGCACCTTTTCCTGTTGAAAGCATGTCCAGTACTGCAACATATGGCAGAAAGTTAATTGAATGCGGTGCACAGCCTTCTTCCTTGGTGTCATTCATATATCTGGATGACTGCATTTATTTTCGCCATGGTGGGATCCAGTTTCACTGGGAGAAAAAAGTTTACCAGCATGATTCGTATGATTCATCACAGTTCCTCCCAAAAGCTGTGTGCAAAAAAATTAACATGCAATTACCGTGTCAGACAGTAGGAAGAAATAGCTTCAGCTTACCGAGAGCTCTGTGACAGGTACATTGTGGGAGAAGTGATTCTTGCACAGGGGGTAAGTGAATTGTCATTACCTGTCTGTTTCTTATGACACTTGGCTGGGTGCCATCTGATTTGTTACTGGAGTTTTGAATTGGCCTGCTGCCCTCGCTGCGGCAGGCAGCCGAACCAACCAGATTAGCAGGGGGCAGACATTAGCCTCTCCTTACAGGTCAAGAGCTCAGCCACTCAGAGGTTACACATCAGTCAAGCAGGGTGTGAGATTTGTGAAGTTGGGGAGCAGAGATGTGCCTCTTTGTGCTTATTCAAACATCACAAAATGATGGGGGAGGGACGGGGGAGGGGGGTATAAGAAATGCTGGATGGCTGCTCTGCTTGGAGTGGCTGATTCATGGTGAAAACCACAGTGAGAAGGATCAATACAGTCTATGCTGTCTCCATTAGCTTGATTAAAAAGAGGATGGATGAGAGCTACAAGCTAAACATCTTTATTCCACAAATTATAGAGGGATAAACATCTGGTCTGTAAACAGATGCAGAAAAGAGAACGTCACACTCAGGGTCAGCTGATGGCTTTGTGCTTTACTGACGGGGGAAGAGTTCACTCATTAATATTCCACAGAGTGATCGCAGGGCAGGGTTCAGCTCATAGGACAGTAAATCTGGAAGCAATTCATCGCTGCATCTCTTATATTTCCTTTAACTAACCTGCGTGTTATTTTGTCTAAATCTGTTTTGCATCTTTGTATGAAATTCCAGAATGACGTTGTTGTTGTTGTGTTAGGTGAATACAATGAAATGGTACATAATCAAATGTGAGAGGGTTCAGCTTCCAGCCTGGGCATGTGTAAGTAGTAAGGCTCCCCAGACTAGGCCACCAATGCTACCCACGCCGGTCCGCCATATGTGAGATAGAAAACTGAAGCTATATCGGATGGACGTCACCCGGATATAAAAAACGCCCACATGTTGAGGAACCAGGACACACTGATTCAATTTAATTTATATAGCACCATGTCACAAAAACAGCTGCCTACAGCCGTTTTCTATTGTAAGGTAAAGACTACAATAATAAGTTAAACCGTACCTTAAAAACCATCTCCAGACCCAGCAGTGATGATCCACCTGGTAAAGTAAATCCGTTGGCCTTCAGACAACAACTCTGACAGCTAAAGATCCAAATGGCACACGCAAAATAACCCAAAACCACAGACGCCAGTGTGTCAGTAACTAAATCACACACAGTACACGTGAATTTAATGTAAAGCAGTTATCCTTGTTCTAATTATTGTACTATTGTAGTGTCTACCTTACAGTATAAAGCACTTTGAGGAGGCTGTTGTTGTGATTTTATAAATAAAACTGAAATGAATTAAAAGATACAAAACCTGCAGTGTCCACGTCAGTAATCTGCGTCTCCTGTTCTGCCTTGCATGCATCACGCAGCATACGCTCTTATGCACTTTGGCTGAGTTAGAAATGATTCATTGAAGTCACTTCCTCCGAGTTCCTTTCCTCAAAGACTGATAATGATTCTTTGCCTCTCTTATCATTTAAAAGAGATCAAAGAGCAAAATTAGTCCCATTTTTCCCTTACAGTGACATAAGTGTTGACCTGGGAATATCCATGCCAGGCACACCAGAAATCATCAGGGAAGTAATGTTCAATTATACACACCATTTATTGTATTCCACTGGGCAAAATTAGAGTGGGAGGTTAAAGCAAGACAGAGGGTATCCCCATCATTTTGGTATCACTGCCCTAAAAGCCACTGACCTTTTATATTAGCACGAAGAAACACATTTGGTGTCATAACTCATGTCTTTGTGACATATTTCAGGCTCTATTAGCATTTTTGGCCTCTAATAGCTCCGTCCGAAGATTGTCACTTTTCCATAATATGAATACACATGTCTCTAAAAGTGAAGCAAAAGCTTTTCTGAATTAACATTATCGATTGCAGTGGAATTAAGTGCCTGTGTAATGGTTAATGGAAGGTTAATGTTAAAGTCTTAAGATAAGGTGTGGGGCTTAAAACACATGTATTGATTCTACAGCTCAGTGGGTGATTTCAGACATGCTTAGATATATATGCTTCTCTGCACACTTTCACTATCTTTGTCCTCCTAAAAGCCTGTTTGTCTATTTGCCAGCAGTTTGTAGTTTAACCTTAATGTTATGGTAAATGGTAGAAATTATGCTACATTATTGTTTATTCAAACGGGTTAGATCATTTTAATTATGGTCCTTAAAGCTAGTTTGAGCAGGTGTGACTGGACCCCCAGGCCTTCAGCACTGACCACTTACTATGGCTCCTCTTGTTGTTGGTGGGCCTGACAGATCCATGTGATTCCAGTGCGAGTGGCTCCAGCAGATCCCAGGAGCAACATCGGAGATCTCTGTCCAGAAGAGCGCGGTCCTGGGAACAGCTAAGATACTGCAGGACCCTCAGGACCCTCCCAGGCCTCTGGTAGAGGACCCGAGCTTGAAGGATAAACCGCCCGCAGGGGCGAGTGGGGAATTTTTATTTTGTTATATCAGACAGACATCAAATATTCCAATGTGATGAAAAAGATGAATGAATTATTTAACTTTATACACAAATCATAAGGACACATTTTATATTCATTTTGAAATAGAACCGTCTGTATCTGTGAAACTGCTTTAACGTTGTTTTTCTTTCAAAACTTTGAATTTTCCAGGATGCAAGCAGGCGGCTTGGTGCTACTTGCTGCAGGAGAGGCTGGATCTATGGCTGGCCAGGGTCAGTCAATGATCAGTGTGGCACAGCACCATGGTATTCCTGCTTATTGCACAGACACTGTCGCAGGTGTTTCCCGGTAATATTTTGTGTGTTTTAATAAGTTATAAACATGGTTATTCATATGTTAATAAATAGAAACAGGCAATTTTGCAGCTCTGTTTCCTGCTTATTATCTAGAAATGACCACAGGGAATTAAGTGGTAATAACTTGGAAATTACCATTAATTAATTCTTGTTTCTGTCTTGTTATTATTACCACTTTATTACTGAGCTGTATTTCCACATTATTACACCCAGTTGTTGGGTCCTTATAATCCAGTTACATAGGTTTCAGTGTAATATTACTGCACTGGAACCACTGTCGCTATCACTATATTACTTAAGTGGTTATTACTTTGCTAAATAAGAATAAGATTATTACGCTTGTGTTTCTGCCTTGTTACCCTTTGTTAGCACTTTATTACCGAGCTGTAATACAAATGCTACAAAAATTAAAATATTTCACAGGCATTAGTTTCCATCAAAATTAGAAAAGATAAGACAAACTTTAGTATAAGTTAATAGATGGATTTGGGTTACTGCATTTGAAACCTTAGTTACAACTCAATATGGTAATAGTTGGAAACAAGAAGGTACTAATACAGAAATAGGAAGTTATTACCCAAGAAATAACTCAGTAATAGCTTTGATGAACATCTTTTAGCTCCTAATACTGAAAGTTATATAATAAGGCATTAAGAGGCCAGACACTGTGGGTAATCATGTGGAAACAGGAACAGTATAATAATAAATTGTATTTGTAACATTTTCAAAATTAGCTAGGAATAAAATTACAACAGCCTTTTAGTTTATGCACTGACTGTATAGTGATAGTAACCCCATAATAATAAGGTAATATTAGCTAATGCCTTGGATATTACCATATCATAATGGTGAAATGTTACTAATGCAGATATTTTACTAGGTAATTTCCTTTCTTTGAAGGTAACAGTGTAAATATTGAGTTTATTATTGCGCCTTAATACCTGGAAATGCTTGGAGTAGTTTTGATGCAACTATTTATTAATAATCAACTATTAAAGAAAATGTCAAGTAATAAAGACATGTGGTCTCAGCCACACAGCATATGGCCCCCTGCTCATCCCAGTGAGCTAAACCAGCACCAGCAAAGTTTAACCTAAAACCTCCGACACGTTTCAGTACACCGGGACTAAGACTCTGTGAACACACTAAACCCTTTCTAGTGTTTTTCAGCCAGTACAGGCCAGGACAGCAGCAAATGTCTACCTCAGAGTGAGTGGGATATTCCCCCAGTGTAGCTTCAACAGTGTAAGTCTCGGCTTTTCTGACTCCTGCAGTGCCCGTCAACATCTTCTGCTCTGGTTGTGATGTATGGTAGGCTTTCATTTTTATCCTGCTATCTCCTTTTTGACTGGGGTTTATCTTTGTAAATCTACCTCCTGTACAGTAGATGGCACAGAGCATGTGTGTGGTTGCCGTGGCTTTAGTGAAGTGGCCACAGCAATGCTAACCAAAAATGTTGATTTTCAAATCCACGTCTTCCAGGCTTTTCCTTCGAAAATCCCTTTCTTTAGTCTCAAATTTGAGAGAATGATTGTTGGTGGTACAGGTGACATACATCTAATGAAATTATTTATTCATTTGAAACATGAAATAATATCTGAGGCACAAAATGCATTTGAAGTGAAACTCTTACTTTGGGGGAGAATTGATTGAGAGAAAATGAGATAATGTTTCCCTGATTCAGCGAACTCTCCGTGAAGAAAGGACTCTTTCAAGAAGCGCAACATGATTATTGTGCTACGAGGAATAGAACATTTTAAGGTTATACATCTTGTTGGTTGCACATGTGTTTTTCAAAAACTGGGGGGGGGGGGGTGGAAGATTCAGTGATGATATCAAAAGAGCACCCACTGTTGAGAACATCTATTCTGAACTCAGAGCTAAAGCAGACAAAAAGCAGTGGCATCAATTCAGCAAGATTAAAAGAAAGCCTACTGTACTATTGAGTGCATCAATTCTAGAGTACAAAAGAGGGAGGTAAGTGTTGAGATGAGGAGAGGGCTGGCTCCAGTCTCTACATAACCTCTTGCCCCAACACAAAGCAGTGGTTTGAACCTCTCAGAGCAGCCGCATTCATACGGATAGGCCTGTCTACATGCTAAATCCAGGAAGCTACAGTTTGAAGCACTAAACCCCCGATGTCACATGCAAATCAAATTTCTGTTTAATCCAACAGACATAAACTGCCAAATACTGCAATGACTGGCCTGTACGAAGAGTGACACCAGCACCGATCAAAATGAGCAAGAGGGAAAGAAAAACACTTTCCCTATATTCTGCATAACACACATGTAGCTTTACGTCCTTTTAAATGAAGATGTTCTAATTAAAGCGATTGTGTCTCAGGGCGCCGGCCCAGCCGGAGCGATGTTGTAGCGACCGCAGCGGAGAATGACGTGCTCTTCATTCAAAGACGCCCTCACAAGCAGCTGTAGAGGGGAGATAAATTGCGCGTGGTATTGCGTGTCACATTTTATCCCCATGTTTTCCCAGCCAATTAATTAACTCCATTTTTCTCCCGAACATTGGAGAAATAGGAAAGGCAGGGCAGCAAGGAAATGTTCGTTCAATGTCATCCCAAGAGCACTAACCCATCGCCTGATTGAAAGATAGCTGCAAAGATTTGCATCCTCCATGCTAAAGTTTTTTCTTTGACTACATATCCAGGGATGTGCGTACAGAAAGTAAAGTGATGGAGACACTGCTGTGAACATGCAGAGCGTGCCTGGTTAAGGAGAAAACACATTTTGATCCATGTCCGTCTGAATGCCTTATTCCCTCTATTGTTTCATTTTTTGCTTGGTTTGTTAAAATTGTTTTAAAAGTAATAAATGTTTTCACAACAATATTTAAATCACATCTTTTCAATTTTCTCCTCCAAACAAAAACCTAAATGTTAACATTTATAAATAAAACTTTAAGCAGGAGAAAAACTCTGAAAATTAAAATGATGAAATCTGAGATGGTGGGAGAATTCATTTTGTTCAGTCTGATTTTATTTACATAGGACCAAATCACAACAGCAGTCGCCTCAGCACACTTTAAGGTAAAGACCCCACGATCACAGAGACAATCCAAAAATCAGAGCATTCGGTGACAGTGGGAGGAAAAACTCCTTTTAACAGGGATCCATGAGAACCAGGCTCAGGGGCGGAGAAACAAAAGCACCTTTTATCAAGAAAAAACACATATGTGTGCATTCATAAATTATTGATAAATGAATGTTTCTGTGTTTAAATGATACTTCAAGAGTGGACACAAATATCAGTGTTGATATATGAAGTGTTATCATGCAAAGGTCTGAGCTCATTTCAGTAGCAAACAGCAATTCAACACCCAGTTCTTGTTCTGAAAGTCTTAAAGATGTAATGCAGTCAGATATATATCCATCGCCTTCTGCTTATCTGGGTCACAGGCTGGGGTGAGAGGCAGGGTACACCTGGAAGCCAGCGTACCTGGAGCATGCAAATACAGGAGAACATGCAAACTGCACACAGGAAGGCCTCGGCCGGATGGTGCAGCAGCTTCTGTGTAAACAGTAAGTTTAGAGTTGGACACACAGCTTTTATGAGCAGCCACATTAGATCCATGCAGTGTTACATGGATCTAATGTGCTTTAATCAATATGTGATTACAAAAAGAAACACTTTTTTAAAAGTACAGTGCAGAATTTTCCATAATCTAAACAAAAACAACCTTTACCAAAGAATATTATAACAGGCAACGTGACAGGAAACTTTAAAGATTCCCATTATTCCATGTTTTTAATGAGACAAATAATCAAACTTTGTCAAACTGAAATAACATAAAGATTGAGAAGGAACACAGAGGAGTGAAACAGCAAGAATAAGAGCCAGCCCGAGTGATGGCAAAGGAACATCCGAGATAAAAACATTAAAAAAACACTTATTTTCTGGGAACATGAGAACTCGCTGCTACAATCATGACGTGTTCTCTGCTAACTACAAATCACAAACCCTCATTCATCTATTGCTTTGGTTACTGTCTTCTGGACAATATGGTCAATCCCTCTCAGTTACGTGCCGTCCCACGAATTTAGTGCCATTGTGGGGAGTGAAGCAGCACCAATCAAACCCCAGTAACCAGCAATCAGCCTGGGACCCTTCAGCCAAGGGCATCCCATGTGCCTCTGGAAACCAAAAGAAAGAAGAAAGAAATGAAGCAAAATGGAAAAAGGCCGCATGTCCAGTTAAATCAGGATCCTGAAGACACTCAATAGCAGCCCCAGCTCGTGGCAGACTGTGCAGCATGTTAAAATGGCAGTGGGAATCAGCCATCACAGATACCCTCCAGTGTCACTCGGACCTCAATGCCCAATCAATTCCATCTTTTCCTTTAATGCCAGTGCGGTTAAAATGCTCTTCCCATTGGTGTGTGTGCGTGTACGTGTGTGTAAATCTATCTATATCTATAGATAGATAGATAGATAGATAGATAGATAGATAGATAGATAGATAGATAGATAGATAGATAGATAGATAGATAGATAGACTAATTGCCCAGCAGACACACTTACAGAACATATGAACAGCTAAACCATTGGTTGCTGCTGGGATGTAATTGCACCTAATAAACTTGGTCACCACTATTCTAATGTTTCAACCCCAAAGATCCAAGTCAGTAAAAATGTGTCTCTGCTCTTCTTTTTGTTTGCTTCTCAGTGTTGCACAGATTAGTACAAAATTATCCTTTTAATTATTTAATATTATGCAAAGTAAACGACACATATATATTGAAAGGTCTTTAATGACTTATATTAGGTATTATTTTTATTATTAGGTTACTGTTTACATAATGACTTAAATGAGGCAATAGTTACGTTCCACAGATGCACTGATAGAAAGCTCTTATGAAAAATGAGCACGATGACTGAAGTTGTACACAGTGCTACAAATGCAGCTGAAATGTTGGAGCCTCACTGCACACTGGTTTGATGTGATGGTGTGCAGCACAGGTGCACCACCTTGTAGTAAGTAAGCTGTAAGGTGCAGGATGTATACATGATGGGAACCAGGAGTTTCTAGGAAATAAACATGTAAAACTGCCAGGTGAGTGTATTCATGGCACTGTTTGTGCAGTGATTCACGCACACACACACACATGTAGTTAAATGACTTTATCTGTGCTTATTAAATCCTTTAAGACGGGCTCATTTACATCCTAACCCTGAATCATTACTGTCACTACTCCGTCTCTGGTGGCTCCTTCCTGTGGAAAGCAAAGCGCCTGATTTTTTGTCACCTAAACATGTACAGCTGTGTGTTTTTCTGGGTGCTGCAGTGATTACAAGCCTACCTTTAAGAGTAGACTCTAAGGAATAAGCTAAAATTAGCTGAAGTGCTTTTAATTCTCCAATTACCATGCTCCCACTTGAATGAGATGACATAATTGCAGTCTCCTCATGACATTCATCACTTAGAAGCAAGACTGAAGATGTCATGTTTGTCACATAATTATCTATTTCAGCATTACTGTCTGGGATAATTAATAATTGCCCTTCATGTCTCACTGTATACACTGGAATCTACTGCAGACGTGTAAAGCGTCGCACTTTTACCCGACTCGTGTCTCCTGTTTTTGTGGGAACTTACTCGGTCCTGCACTTTCCTGCTTTTCACAGGTCTGTCTGTGTGATGCTGCCAATTTTCTCCCAATTGCAGCCGTGGCTGCAGAGATTTGGTCACACACACACACACACACACACACACACACACACAGACACACACGCACACACACACACACACACACACACACACACACACACACACACACACACACACACACACTCTCTCTCTCTCTCCTTTGGCTACGAGTGACATGGGGCAAATACAACCGTGGCGTGTTACCTCACCTGGTGATTTACTGCTTTACCGTCAGCTTTCCTGGAAACTTCTCCAAATGTTCACATTTTTTCTCAGTATAAGCAGCAAATGATATTTTATGTCCATCCCCATTTTTAGCCTGAGCTATAGAAACATATTTGTCATACATTCAAACAGAATATAACACAGTAGTTGTTGTTTGTTTGTTTATAGTCACACGTCCGTTTTGTCCTGGGTCAAAGCAGCAAAGAGAGTGAAATAATCCTCTGAGGCTGAACTAATGTGTGACATCGACACGAAGGAGTGTTTCATATAAAGACAATGAGACTAAACCTACAGAAGAACTTCACTCAGGTGTTCATTAGAAACTGTTTGTATTCGTGGCTAATAGGTGTTTAAAAATACAGAGTTTGTTTGCATCAAAACAATCAATCGTTTTAATATTTACTAACATTTTCTTTAAAATCATTCAGCCTTTGCTGTTCAGCGTGGCAGCGAGCTGACAGCACCCTGTGAGGTCGTGACCTCTGTACTACAGAAAGAATGTCCTGTTCTCTTTTCTTCTGTTCCTCTCAGTCCACTGAGGAGTCCAGCTGATCTGAAAGCTTTCCACAGAGCCATCAGGACATCCTGATAAGAAACAATAACAACGACGGTAGCAGAGATTAGTTCATGGGTCTAACCAGGTTTGCTCACATGAGAGTATCTGCTTATATAGACATCCTTTAAAGAAACGGCAACCATGTGTTTTGTGTTTGTGATGCTGTAGATGTGTGAAGTCAGCTTTATCGTCAAAGACCATATCTACAGTCATACACAGGAATGTGAAATTGCAATGCTCCCACAAAATACCACAAAGATGTGATTTTGGTGTTGGCCAGGCCTCCCTCCCAGAGCAGAGCTGATCTCTGTGCAGCTTCCTGGTTAAACTAAGGTAATGCTAATAATTTTACAGGTGACGCAGGCCTTTTTTAGAGTCTAACCAACTCTTTCATCTTCTAAACAGAGGTCGTTGTTTGTCTTTGTAGACTCTGTTTTCAGTGCCTTTGTTGATGTTTTCATATTAACAGAACTTTGGTAGAAATACTGTAAAAAAATATCAGGAGGATATTTTTACACCAAACATTTTTCAGCTCCCGTGGTTTGTGTGTTTATTTATTTGAATGATTTATTATTCATATGTTTTATTTTGTGCGCTACAGCTAATGTGTTAAAAAGAACATAATGGATATATAGTGGTTTAATGGTGACTGAGTCCTGGGGTTTGCTTTTGTTTGTAATGCAACTACTTATTAGCATTTCCCATATTACACAGTGTTTGGAGAAAAGCTCCTGCCAAACTTATTATGTTCCTCACCAGCATTAGTATTATAATAATTCCCTGATGAGGCAATATTGAAGCTTTTAATAGTCAGTGTTTACACCACATTTGTTGCCAATAGACAAAAAGTAGAAACTGCTGATAATCATTGGTTCTGGCAACAGAAAATGCTTTTATGTAAATGTCTGTCCCTAAAATGTGACCTGGAAACAAAGGCAACTTAGTGGTGAGTGTGCAGCTAAATGCATTAGTGGATCAATTAAACACTAGTCTTCCTCTGCTCCAGTTGCCATAGCAACTGACCTACAAATGCAGTGAAAATGATGGAAATACGGGGAGTACACATCCAAAACCCTGATACTTCCTTTCAATCTGTCTTCTGTACCACAGAAAATATTTCTGCTGTGTTGTGTTATTTATACAATTATACCATAATCAGCTGAAATGACACGGAGCTGGATATCAACGTACACAGCTGATATCGCCCAATCATATTCATGTTTAATATGTTGTCTCATATCACGTTATTATAAGCGTAAGGACATTTATTTATTTGTTCGTGAAAATTCAGGCTTGTGAAAAAAATTATTCCAGTTACATAAAATATATGATAATGAAAGTACAAAATCACATTCAAGTAAAAGGTAAAATGTGCTTTTTTATTATTATTAAAGTATATTAGAGCAAAAAGAATGCCAGAGAAAGTGAGAAAGGCAAACAGAAATATGAAGATGGGACACAGTGTGTCTCAGCTGATTTACTGTTTATATAGTTAGAAACCAGATAAATCTCAGGAAAGAGCAAAGAATAAAGTAACAAATCTTTTCTTTTGTTCATTAGTGAAAACCACTTTAAGTTGTGGTTTTGCAAACCACTACATTCATGTTCTTAACTGAATGCAAACTGTAGGTACGCCGTACTACAGAAAGAATGATGAATAATAATGAATGACACTGTATTACCTCACAATGTAAAGCACCCTGAGGCAGTTGCTGTTGTTATTTGGCTCGATATAAATAAATTGAACTTACACTATGTTAAACATTCTGGGTGTATGCACATGATATACATGCTAGAGATGAGCCGTCTATTTATCTGGCACAGTTACAAGTTCAGGTGTATATACACACTCTGATCAGCTGTATCAAATGATACATTACCATCCACCAACACTACAGCTCTGTAGATGTCTTGGCATGTACGTTTGGCCCACATGGTGCCCTAGATGATAATAGAATTGGGTTATTTGAGAACACAGTATTTTGTATGTGCTATCTTACGAGGAGAGGTTTCCATTCAGCAGCAACTTTTAGAGGTAAACATAAAGCTAATGCAGTTCCTGAAGTGGCCACTAGAGGCTGGCACCAAAAGCAACCTTGAGCCAATCAATTCACACCTTGTGCTAAGCATGCGTACACCTGGTACCAACAAAAAGCAGCTGTTGTCATTCTTACTTTGCTCACAGAGCTCATAGCTTCCATTATGTTTCCCTTCAGGAGTTTTTCCTTCTGACTGTTCGGACGGTTTCAGTCATAAATTTATGTGGAATTTTATGCATCTGGCCCAGCGAGTTTAACTGTGACTATATCTGACAATACACCTCTGTGTGTGTGTGTGTGTGTGTGTGTGTGTGTGTGTGTGTGTGTGTTTCTGTGATGCATAGTCAGACAAAGCGACATAATAATGAGCAGAAAGTTGAACCAATCTTCATGTCTGTGCCGTGGCGAGACAATGGTTGTCATTTGACAGCAAAGAGAGTTTGTATTGAATACGGAGAAACGTAAGGCAATTAGGTCAAGGGAAAATGCAATTGATGGTCACATGAGCTAGCAATGCATATGCCATCAGCACATTTGTAACTCTTGAGCTGCATAGCTGAATATTCACTGTGGGCTTTGTGATCGGTGGGGGAACCATCTCTTCTGACAAAGGGAGCTTAGGGCTGGTTTTAGTGTTTCTGGTGAGACTACAGGAGAGACTTCAGTCGGGTTCACATGTGCAGTGATCTTAGCACTGTGTGCCATGCAGCAGCAGTGAAATCCAAATGCTCTAACACTAATGAAGGACGCGAGTGGGCTGAACACTAATTCTGAACACCGCTGCGGCTGCTCGGTTCGGTTACCCTACTTAAACGAGTCAAAGGACCAAAGTATGCTAATTGTCATGATAAGTTGGCTGCAATTTTGTCTCTGAGGATGAGATAATTTTCTCCAACACGCTGCCCTTCAGATAATTCTGTGGATGGAGTATCTCATCTCAGCTGAAGTACGGGGGTCATTAAGTGTTGTTGTGGGGACAGACCAAACCCCCACTCCACCCCCCATTACACACCATCACTTCTCCCATACAGGTAGTCTTCCATTGCAGTGCTTTTGCCTCTCGAGCTACTTGGGTGTGGTGTTGTAGAGCACTATGCAATTTATTGCAATTTTTTGATATATTCGGATTTTCACAAGAGTGATCCACACGGGAGCTTATGTAAGAACATGACAAAATGGGTCTTAACTTTTCCATTAAAGCAAGAATTTTCAAGACACTACCATTGCCAAACCAATCCATTGTATTACCACTAATAAGGCCTGTATAACAAAGGCAAACAACAAAGACATGTTGGTGCCATGAGTGCCATCAATTCATAAAGAGAATCTATTTTTCCTTGGGCAAGGGAGTATTTATTGCACCTCCAGCTTGGGGAGTGGAGTGCTAGAGGCCCAAATGGATTTTCAACTATGGACCCTAAACCTTTCAACCCACATTGCTGCTGAATAGCAGTTAGAGGTTGCCATGCCAACGCCATCTAGAGGGACATTTCGGCTGCATCAGAGAGAAAGCTTGGCCAGATGTCTTCAACAATTTGCTCTGAAAAGATTCACCGCCATGCTCATTAGAGAGCAGCAATCAGAGGAACAGGGAGATACTCTGCTTTCCTGTCTGGATGGCACATCTCCCCGGCTCTCTCTCTCACCTTTAGAAAAAAGAGAAGATGGCCACTAAAACACAGCAGTCCTCTCACATGTGCAGCCCGTCTGACTGGCTGTTTCTGCTCTATATTTTCTGAAATATTTATGTCTTTTTTCTGCATCTGTGACATGCCCAGTTCAGTGTGCAGCTGACATGTTCTGGCAGAACAGAGAGGCATCTGGACGACACAGAAGAGAGCAAGCAACTTTGTGAATTATTAATGGTATAAATCAACACCTGTGGTGTGGCTGACAGTTTGCAGGAGCAGGGAGCTGTCCTGCTGTAGGCCTCGGGAACGCTCCCTGCCCACTTAGGTCAGTGGCTAAGCTAGCCTTACATGAACTGAAAAAAAGATTCATTATAAATGCTTTTTTTAAATGCATTAATAAATGAATTATCTCTAATTTCTCTTTTAAAAACACTTCCTTGAAAGAACTGTACCGTTTAACGTGTTAAAGTTTTAAAACATGTCATGAGTGGCGTGGCTGTAGCTCGGGAGGTTGTGATACAGGCTGACAAACCACTCCCTTCGTATTACTCTGATTAATGGTTAGTGCCCCACCCCCTTTTTCACCGACATTCCAACCATCTCTCTGCTTCTGGAGAAGACAGAGGACACAACAGGCAGGGGTCAGGACACCCAAACAACCAGAGACGGACACACAAGCTCAGAGAACCTAATTGTCCACAGTGCACACCAGCGCTCCCACCTCCACCAGAGCCCCAGGCACCTACCAAGACCTAACAGAGGCCAGTCACCTCACTGGACTGGACATGTGAGCTACAACTGGAAGGGGGAAAGTTGTCAGAGTGTAAACTAATCTGCCACCTCTCCATACAGATAGTGATGTATCCACAGGGATGGAAAGGTTGGTGGTTTGATCCCCGTCGGCTCCAGTCTGCATGCCAAATGTCCTTGGGCAAGATACTAAGTCCATGTTGCTCTCTGATGCATCCATCAGAGTGGATGTTAGACAGAAAGAGCAAAGAAAAAGTGTTTGTGGATGAGGCTCTGAGCTTCTATAAGAACCAGCCCATTTAACACTTGTCAAACTCACTGCTATTTCACTCAGTTTTTTTTAATTGTGCTTTTAATAAAGTTTGTATTTTTCCAATGAATTTTAGTCTCCGTGTTGTTTTTCATGAATTCCAAATTTTAGGTTTTAAATTATTTTTTTTAGGCCGTAAATAAACAAGAAAATGAAAAAACAGCAAATAACCCTCTCCCGAAAATAACAAACTAAAACAACAAACAAAACATTTTTATTGGTGATGCATGGCTGGCGCTAGCTTTCGGCGGTGTTGTGCCTTCAGGCTGTGCTCATGCATCAGAGGCCGAATTCAAATAAAGGAGACTTCTCTCTGCCCCTCCTTTTATAGGCTTTTTGACTCCTCCCTATGGTGCAAGGGAAACCATCATGTCAATGAAGGTCCTCACTAAGATAGCTGAATGGGGTTGTGTGTGTGTGTGTGTGAGGGATGTTCAGTTTTGCTCCGCTGTTTTCTCAGGTAGATTCTGTTCAGCTGTGCCCCCGGGTGTGTCCACTCTGTCCCAGCTCCATCAGCTCAGCACACATCAGGGGACCCACTCAGCTCGAACTGCGGCCCAGGTCGGGCTATGGGGGTATGTGGCGGGGTGTGGCTTGGGCGCGACTGCAGGGGACACCTAGCCACACCGGAGCTCCATCAGCTCATCACGCCCCTCCTGTTTAAAAGAGTGTACCGCGACCTGAGGTGTTGTTGTTGTGTGTGGGTGTAGTTGGAAAGCTGCATTCAGGTACAGAGGACGAACTATGTGGTCGGGTCCATCATTCCCGTTACAAGGTTTTGGAGTGGTCTAGTCATTTTGGGACTTAAATCCAATTAACATGCTTTTGCATAGGCTTAAACAGGGTATTCTTGCTTGAAAAGCCTTCAGTGTGACTAGTGAAAAAATTCATAAAAGAGTGGGCCAAAGTCCTCCACAGGTATATGAAAGACTCATTACCAGTGATCCCAAATGCACCTAAGCCGCCCTCTGACCTCTCTCTGATCTCTGATCCTTATGTGCACATATATGTTCACTCTTACACTGTTTTACTTTTTCATTATTTTCAAAGACCAGCAGGTACCTGCCCCTCTTCAACTACCACCCATTGAGGACACTACATATATAGTTTCACATTTCCAAGATTCCCTGAGACCATTTTCTCTGATTTGAGTCATCGCTGGATCAAAATTCCTTCTGAACAGTTAAGCGTCAGATTTGACCCTGAGAAGCCTCAAAGTGCAAAATGTTGCACCAGCTCTACAACAGTGTAAAATTTTTAAAATATTTTGTGTATTTTGTCTCACTTTTAAAAAAGGTTAAGAGTTCAAAGATTTTACATTTACAAAACTTTTGTTTTAGCACAGAAGCATTATTTATTATTATCTGTGTCTGAATTCAGCTTCCAAAAGAGAAGGAAAACAAACACTTCTGTTTAGTAGATAAAGCGTTTAATTTTAAGAATGATAAATCTACAACACCATAAGAATATCTGATTTAAGTTTACTCGCCTCATGCTTTCAGTTACACTCCTTCAAAAGTGATACATCCTCCCTAGAAGTTTCATTCTGACCTTCAATTTGTATAAGAGGAAGAATCAGCAGTGATGTGGTTCTGCTTATTCTGGAGAGCAAGCTGGTGCTGAGTACTTAATGTGGCGGTGCAGCCAACAAACCTTTTAAGTGTTAGAGGTACTTTGAGCAATTAAATACTGTTATTATTATTATTATTATTATTATAACAATATTAATAATAACTCATATTATTTTTATTATTATTATTATCATCATCATTATCATTATTATTATTTGCAGCAATCGATCTTACAGACAGGGTACACAGGTGACTGCTCAGTTTTGTAATGTGGCCTTTGTATGCCACCACAGTCTATTTTACCCTCCTGAGACCCAAACTCTTCCATGGCAGCATTTTTAATTTCTCTTTGATATTTGGTCTGATTTTTACTTAGTGTAAAAACTAAGAATTACCAGATTTTTTTTTTTTACCTATTTTTTGTTTCTGAGAAAAATTAGATCCACATATGAGGATATTCATGTTAAATTTCGACAGAACAGCAGCAGTATAATGTCCTGGTTAGTGGATATCAGGCCCTTGTAGAGCAAAATGTAGTATTTTGGTCTAAATAACCCAAAATGTGAGTGGACGCAGGTCCTAGGAGGTTAAACTGAATAATCCAAATGCAGCTTCCTGATCCACACGTTCAGCTCCAGTTTAAGGGGCTGTTCAATAATGTAAAATTCCTGAATGGAGACACACACACACTAACATTTGATTATAGGGTAAATAAATACATTTGTCATTTGTATGTTGATGGTTTCTGATGTTGCCCTCTGACCCCAGCATGTACTGACAGTTAGGGAGAAGAAGTACTTAAAGCTCATGCTCACCAAGCAGGATAAAAAATGTAAGAAGAAGAATGTTTAACGGATCAGTGATAAAGATATTCAGACATACCTATATCTGATTTATGTCACAGGTTAACCTTTTATCACTGTGGAGAAGAATATGAAGGAAACTGTGCACCAAACGATTTCTAAATAGCAGAGTCTGATTTAATGTTGAGTGAAAGAGCAAGGCCAGAAAGAGAAAAGGTTGCTGTTGGTAACAAAAAGACGATAAAAAGGAGTACCACACGTCTTTCAGCACATCAGAGAGTCTTAAAGTGGGCACTGTTTCTAAAGGCTGCTAATGGACTGATGAATGCAGCTGCTGTGACTACAGTCAACACAGCCATTTCCTCGTGATGTGATTGGTTTATTATCATCATCATCATCATTATCATTATTGTTGTTGTTGTTGTTGTTGTTGTTAGAAAAGGATTTTCTGAAGTTTATCTGAGATGCATTAGAGGACCAAAATCTTTAATTCTTTAAAAACTTTTTCATTGGACCAAAATCAAATGTGGCCCATTAACACCACACAGAGACGGAGCATTCTTGCCACTTGTCCAGGCGAGGTAGAAGGTTAAGACCAGCTTCCTCCTTTCAGACCACCAAACTGTTGACTTTCCTCTACACAACTGTTTCTAATCAAGCCTTTGTTCCAGCTTTGAGATAAGGCTCTGAATAAATCGTCAGCTCCTGCTGTTTATCAGTTTCAGTTTTTGCTCCGTGTGTTTGTCAGCACATCATTAGGGGCCGGCAGACACCTAATTAGTTGTTTACATAGTAAGCTGATTAGCAGACGGACTTGCATTGTGTTGCACCATGGGATTCATGAAAAAACCTGAGCTCTCAGTTAACACTCTGAGATTCATTTCCCCTTCTTATTCGGGAACAGAAGGCAAAACTGAAGAAAGTTATGAGCCAGTGACAGATCACTGACAGGAGAAACGCTGGGTGGGTTTCAACAGCAACAGTTTGATTTTACCTTTTGTCTTATGTGTTTTGCTTCTTTGTGAGCCTTCATCAGCGCTTCCACACACAGTCTGCAGTCATTTTCAGATTTGAGATTGGTTGATGAGTTACAAAAGAAGCATAAATTTATCTTGAAAGTTATTTTGCAAAAAATATCCCCTCCAAATATCCAAGTCGAGTAACCTAACGTGTATTTATAGCCTGTGTTGTGTCCTTTTGCATAGCTCTCTGTTTGTGCAAACAGATACAACTGACACAGGGTTTATGGAGACATACTGAAGCGTAGTTTATGGCACAGCAAATGTGTCCATCTGCATGAGAATTCAATTCAGCAGTGCAATGCGGTGGGTTTTCACCCAGTGTCCTCCTGTGCAGTCTTCCAAAATCCCAACTGCGTGTCACTTGATTCACATGACTTCTGAATCTTTTTCTCCCATCAGGAACAAGCGCTTGCTCAGAGGGGGTAGTTCATTTGTTGGGGTTTCTCTGTATTATTGAAGGGTCTTTACCTTTCAATATAAAGCACCCTGAGGCATCTATTGTAGTGATTTGGAGCAATATAAATAAAATTAGATTGAATTGAGCTGAAAAGTCATAAACAAGACGGTTCAGAGGGAGGTCGCGCGCTGGACGGATCAATCGGTGGCCGCGTTACAGGACGCACTCAATGATGCAGACTGGGGCATGTTCAGAAACAGCTCCGACGATGACGTCAACGTGTTTACGGAAGCGGTTGTGGGATTCATCGGGAAACTAGCGGATGATACCGTGGAGACAAAGACTATCACAACGTTTCCCAACCAGAAGCCGTGGGTGGATAAAACCATCCGCGACGCTCTGAGATCCCGCACCGCTGCCTACAACACGGGACTCACGACGGGGGACATGGACCCGTACAAAGCCGCGTCATATAACGTGCGGAGGGCGGTGAAAGAGGCGAAGCAGCGCTACGGGAGGAAACTAGAGTCACAACTCCAACAGAGTGACTCTAGGAGCCTGTGGCGGGGACTAAGGACAATAACGGACTATAAAGCACCAACAACCGGTATGACGAACGCGGCCGTGACTCTGGCAGACGAGCTGAACACTTTCTATGCTCGCTTCGAGGGTGCAGCTAAGGACTCCAACAATGCTAGTGTTAGCGGCGCTAAAGGCTGCAGACAGGAAGATACTGCCAGCACCAGAAACATGCTCGTCATCTCCGAGCATGAAGTAAGGAGAGCCTTCAAGAGAGTGAACACCAGGAAAGCAGCAGGACCAGACGGCATCCCAGGTCGTATCCTCAGAGACTGCGCATACCAGCTAGCTCCTGTGTTCACTGAGATATTCAACATCTCTTTATCTCAGTCGGTGATCCCCACATGCTTCAAAGAGTCCATCATTGTTCCTGTCCCGAAGAAACCCCACCCTGCTTCTCTCAATGACTATCGCCCTGTAGCCCTCACCTCAGTAGTGATGAAGTGCTTTGAACGCCTGGTCAGAGACTTCATCATTTCTTCACTACCAGACACACTGGACCCACTACAGTTCGCTTACCGTCCAAATCGTTCCACAGACGATGCCATCTCTCATCTCCTCCACACATCACTCACTCACTTGGACACTAGAAGGGGGAATTATGTTAAAATGCTCTTCATAGACTACAGCTCTGCATTTAACACCATAATTCCCTCCACACTCACCACCAAGCTGGAGCATCTGGGACTCAGCTCATCTATGTGTCAGTGGATCTCCAACTTCCTAACTGGCAGACCACAGGCAGTAAGGATGGGCGGACATGTCTCAGCCTCCACCACTCTCAGCACTGGAGCCCCCCAGGGGTGTGTTCTGAGCCCCCTGCTGTACTCTTTGTACACATATGACTGTGTGGCCACTACCAGCTCCACCACCATCATCAAGTTTGCTGACGACACCGTCGTGGTGGGCCTGATCTCTGATAACAACGAGACGGCCTACCTGAAGGAGATTAGGAATCTGGAGAACTGGTGCCAGAGGAACAACCTCCTTCTAAACGTCAGTAAGACAAAGGAGCTGATAGTGGACTTCAGCACTAAGCAGGAGAGGAACTACCAGACCCCCGTCATCAACGAGTGCCCAGTGGAGAGAGTGGACAGCTTCAAATACCTCGGAGTTCACATCACGCAGGACCTGTCATGGTCCTGTCACATCAACACCGTGGTGAAAAAGGCCCGACAGCGTCTCTACCACCTCAGACGCTTGAGAGACTTCCAACTGCCCTCCAAGGTGCTCAGGAACTTTTACTCGTGCACCATAGAGAGCATCCTGACGGGAAACATCTTAACCTGGTTCGGGAACAGCACCATGCAGGACAGACGAGCTCTACAGAGGGTTGTGCGGTCAGCTGAGCGCACCATCCGCTCCGAGCTCCCTGACCTGCACTCAATCTACAGCAGGCGGTGCTGGACCAAGGCCAGGAAGATGGTGAAGGACCTCAGCCATCCCAACAACAGACTGTTCTCTCTGCTGAGGTCAGGAAAGCGATTCCACTCCCTGAAGACCAACACAGAGAGACTGAGGAGGAGCTTCTTCCTGCAGGCGATACGGTCTCTCAATCACACCACCACACAGTACTGACCCACACATATGGTTCTTACACACACACTGGACTTTCTGGACTTTGGTTTTGCACAACACTGGTCACTATATTCTTCATTTCCAGTTAATACTTGTACAGCTGCTGTTATTGTGTATATATTTATTTATATTTAGATTTCTTCATACATTCTTATATAGTTCTATATTGTGTATTTTGTTGTACAGTTATTTTATTTTCAACTTTAATTTATATATTTTATCTTATTCTTCCCAGTTAAATTTACCCTTCATTCTAATTTGTGTTGTACAGTTATTTCATTTTTAACCTTAATTTTTTATATTTTATTCCTTCCTAGTTAAATTTACCCTTTTAAATTTTTCATATTTATTTCCTATCTTATTCATAGCCTTTTCCTTTTTTTCTTTAGGTCACGAGCAGTTGTCCAAGCATTTCACTACATATCGTACTGTGTATGACTGTGTACGTGACAAATAAAATTTGAATTTGAATTTGAATTTATATATATGTTTCTGGTCAATCGTTTTGCAAAGCTCTGTGCTGCAACTATGAACTGCCAGTGCATGCTGTGCCAGCATCTTAAACCTTTTAATTTGTGCTGCATATAAACAGAGGTTTATATGCAGCACATATAAACCTCTGTTTATGTATGTATTTTTAACATGTTTGCTTTATATCCTTTAACTGTTTCTGTGTTGTGGAGAGAAACTTTCTTGTTTTAAAATCTCCAAATTCCTGCCCAAACTTTTTTCTTATTCTGCTAAAAAGATGTAAAACACTAAATGACACTAGTTTGTTTATTAAAAGAAGCAGGTCAGTGCACCTGGGGCCAATATGTCCTACTTCTAATCTAATGACAGTTTCAACAGTGAGCTCCTGATTTCCCACTGCGTCACACAAAAGCTGTTTAATTGATGAGCATGATGATCATGATCAAGGGAGAATTCATCTTGTTAGGCTTCAGGTGACACGCTTGGTTTGAAGTTGGTGAAATCCACAAAATTCTGTGAGAAATACTGACCAATAAAGTTGCTACTAAAAGCAAAGATGCCTGTAGCAGCATCCTAATTGGCCAGTATTTTTGGTGTTGTGATATCACTTTTTTTTAAATAATTGTTGAATTCTTCTCTGCAAAGACGAGTAGGTAACTTCATTGACTGCTGCTTTTAAAACAGCTCACGCGCTATAGCTTACTGAGCTGACTGTTCAACTTAGCTAATGGTAACAGTAGGGGAATGGATTTTATCCAACCACTTACTCATCAAATCCAGTATTACCGGTTAAACTGTTGTTTAACTAGTTTACAGTTGATGATTTTCTACATGGTTCTCTGTAACAACTCTGAAAGATCAGAATAAGCTAACCTGCCCATAAGCTATATGCCCATGTTTTTCAGATTCATTACATATTTTGCAACTTTGTTTTATAAAAAAGGAAAAGGAATAAAATATCTAAAAAAAAACATATAGTGTCCTCTTACCACTTCTGTAGACCTTTTATGTTACCCACTACAGGTAGTATGTTATAATAAATAAAATAACAAATAAAAATAAAAAAATAAAATAAATAAATGCATATTAAAGATAAACTAGTATCAAATCATATATTTGAAGTTGTGTCATAGGAATCAGCCCATATTTGGTTCCCAAATTCCATGTTTTCTACAGTGAGGACTGAATGGGGGCTGCTGGCTGGGCTAACCTTTCAGGTGACTATGAAGAGACGTAGTCATTACAAAGTCATTACAATCAGAATTTACTGTTAATGATGGACACATGGTAAATGGTACATGGACTGGTTCTTATATAGCACTTTTCTACTCTGTCTGATCACTCAAAGCGCTTTATACAACTAATTCATTCACCCATTCACACAAGCACTTTTTCTAAGCTCTTAAGTGCTCTATCTAACATTCACACACATTCACACTCCGATGGACGCATCGGAGAGCAACATGGGGTTAGTATCTTGCCCAAGGATATTTGGCATGCAGCCTGGAGCAGCCTGGGGTCGAACCACCGACCTTCTGGTTAGTGGCTGACCTGCTCTGCCACCTGACAGCCACATGACACATGACATTTCTAAATATTTTTGTTTGCACTAAAGTTAGGGGTTCATCCAAACTGCAGTTCACAATTTGATGAATAACAAAAATGCAAATGTCATGATACATTGCTATGACATTATATAGTTAGGCCTAAGCCTGGATCACTGCATTTGCTACGTCGAGGTCTGGGGCAATGTCTCTGGATTGGCAGACGGGGCTGGTGGTTCCCCTGTTTAAGAAGGGAGGACCGGAGGGTGTACTCCTATAGGGAGATCAGACTCCTCAGCTTCCTGTTAGTGCAACCTTGGATTCAGGAGGGACAATTCCGTTTTAGTCCTGGTCATGGAACACTGGACCAGCTCGTCATCCACTCAAGGATATTCAAGGCTGCATGAAGTTTGCTCAACCAGCCTATATTTGTTTTCTTGACTTGGAGAAGGCATATGACCACTTCCCTCGAGGTATCCTGTTGCAGGTGCTTCACTAGAATGGGGTGTATGGACTGTCACTATGGACCATTTGATCCTTATACAATCGTAGCTTGGTTTGTATTGTCACCAGTAAGTTGGACAACCAAGTTAGTTGGTGTTAGACTCTGCCAGAGCCTACACCAGACCCCCCATTCTAATCAAGCCTACCTGAGACATGAGCGACAGACATGAATATGAAGCCAGCTTGGACGTTGCCCAGGTTGAGGAACCAGGCACCCCTGATGAGAAGTGGGCTACTGGAACAAGACATACGTTATAACTTGGCAAGAGATAAAAATAGGGTGTGATTTGAATGCTACTATGCAAGTAACCTAACCTGCTGTTCCTATGAATTTCACTCTTCTGGACAGAGATCTCGAATGTTGTTCCTGGGACATGCTGGACCCACTCGCCTAGCTTGGGAGTCACTGCCTCCTTCCACATATTCTCCAGCTCTTCTCTGAGCCCTTGGTACTTCTCCAGCTTCTTGTGTTCCTTCTTCCTGATCTTGATCTCATTCAGTATCGCTACATCGATCACTACGACCGTCTTCTTCTGTTTGTCTACCACCACTATGTCCGGTTGGTTAGCCACCATCATTTTGTCCGTCTGAATCTGGAAGTCCCACAGGGCCCGAGGGACCTCCAGGCCATATTCAGCACAGATGTTCCTGTACACTATGCCGGCCACTTGGTTATGGCGTTCCATGTATGCCTTGCCTGCTAGCATCTTGCACCCTGCTGTTATGTGCTGGATTGTCTCTGGGGCATCTTTACACAGCCTGCACCTGGGGTCTTGCCTGGTGTGATAGACCCCAGCCTCTATGGATCTTCTGCTCAGAGCTTGTTCCTGTGCTGCCATGATTAGTGCCTCTGTGCTGTCTTTCAGTCCAGCTTTGTTCAGCCACTGGTAGGATTTCTGGATGTCGGCCACTTCCTCTATCTGCCGGTGTGTACATTACAAGTGACACTTGCAATATTCTTTTTTCAAGTCCTTTTTCCAAGTGCACAAAACACATGTAGACTTGTTGGTAAAACTCCCATGCACCATCAAGTATCCTATAGAGGGTAAAAGAGCTGGTCCAGTGTTCTGCAACCAGGATGGAAACCGCATTGTTCTTCCTAGGAGAGGCTGAGGAGTGATCGCCTATAGTTGGAGCACACCTTCCTCCCTTCTTAAAGATATAAACCACCTCCCCAGTCTGCCAGTACAAAGGTACTGCCCCTGATCTCCACGCAACACTGTAGAGCCTTGTCAACCAAGACAGCCCTAAAATATCCAGAACTCCACTTCTCTACGGAAGATGTATCAATGTGATTAAAGAGGTCCTCAAAGTATTCCTTCAACTGCCCAACAATATTCTCAGTTGAAGTCAGCAGCGCTTTCCCCCTCCTGAGTCACCTTACAGTTTGACGGAAACTCTTCGAGGCAGTCCAAAAGTCTTTTTACATAGCTTCTTCAAACTTCTACCACACAAGAGCTTTTGTTTCGGCCACTGCCTGAGCCATGTTCAGCTTGGCCTCTTGGTACCTATCGGCTGCCTCCAAAATCTCACAGGTTAACCAAGCCCGATAGGACTCCTTATTCAGCCTGGTGGCAACTTGCCTGGGTCTGGGGCTTGCTGAGCCTTGGTCGCTGTGGGACATGGTAATGGAGGGAAGGGCTCCCTCTACCTGGGATGCAGATACCTATTGGTTCCAGGGCGCGTGGCTGGATGTTTTGGTGTGGTTGTTAAACCAACCCATCCACGGGTCTTAGCTCGTACCAGGGTGGCTGGCCTCTAGCGGGGTTGGCTGCCAATTGCCCCAGGGACTCCCTCCTTCTCCTGGTGGGAGGATGGAGTCTCAGATATCACAGCGATGGCCTCAGACACACACACACACACACACACACACACACACACACCAAAAGAAGATTGTTGATATACGTATGTGCATCGTTTCATATTTTTGTGGCAATTTGGTGGCAACAGGAAGTTTTGGTACAGCGGGAACATACTAAAGTGTTAACAGGACCAGGTTGCGGTCTGATCTACCTCGTCTGAAGGCATAGGCATAGTGAATCAAGATGTGCAGAGCAATAGTAAATAAGGGCAACCATGAAAAAGAGCACTACAGATTTGGTGTTTGCTTTAAGAGTGTTGATGGAGAAATATAGAGACGGTCAGAAGTAGCTGCACTGTGTCTTTGTACACTGAAACAAAGTATATAAGAGGCTGCCAGAAGAGGAACTGTGGTACTACATGAATAAGTTAAGTGTGGCAGAGAAGTACTGTATGTGATCTTTGTGATGTGCAGTGGCAGTGAAGAGAGAAGAGCCTGATGAGGTGGAGGTATACACTGGGAAGAAGAGGAAAGGGATACAGGTGGAACAGTGACGCTTCAAGGAATAGAGACAGTCAAAGAGGATGAGTTCGAATGCCGGGGATCAACCATCCAAATGGTAAACGGACTGGTTCTTATATAGCACGTTGCTATCTGAGTACTCAAAGAGCTTTATACAACTTCCTCATTCACAACACTGCTTTCTATCTAACATTCATACAGATTCACACTCCAATGGATGCATCGCAGAGCATCTTGGAGTTAGTATCTTGCCCAAGGGTATTTGGCATCCAGGCAGGGGCAGATGGGGATCAAACCACCAACCTTTCGATTAGTAGGTGACCTGCTCTACCTCCTGAGCTACAGCCACCCCACCCAAAGTAACAGACAGCGCAGGCAAGGTGGAGTGGATGGCAATGCGTGTCAGGGGTGAGTCACGATACAAAGATATCGAGGGAGAAAGAGGGAGGCTTCCAGAATGGTACTGAGGCCTGCTAGTGATGTATGGTTTGGAGACGATGTGCTCACAAAAAGACAGGCTCAGCTGGAGGTGGCAGACATGACGTTTTCCATTGGGAGTGACCAGAATGGACAAATATAGAAATAAGTACATCAGAGCGACAGCTCAGGTGCTCAAGTAGAAACCCACTGTACAGGAACCGGTCCATTTACATTTACCAGAGGTTGAGATGGTTTGGGCACTTGCAGTGGAGTGATGTGGGAAAAAGCTAAATATCAAGCTTCCAGGCAGGAGGAAAAGAGAACAACCTCAAAGAAGAGTTATGGAGTAGTGACATGCAGAGGGTTGGTGTGACAGAGAAGGATAATTGGAGTAGGGTGATGATCCATGTCTAGTCTCAGTTCATGTTGGAAAATAATATGCAAAATAGCAAGCAATTAAACATCTGATTAAATTTAGAACAGAAACACTTTAGGCATATACTGGCAGCTAATGGTAGTGCAGTTTACAGCATGATTTTACGTTTTCTGCAGTCTTTACTCACTGACACGAAGCACCTGTTGATGGTTTTTCTCCACCTTTTGTAAAACAGATTCAGATCTAGCCTTTAGTCACAACTAACTGACGAATCGCCCCAACAGCATGGCATCCCTGGCACCCGCCTACCCCAACATGGCCTAACCAAGTGGCCTGTTTTGGGTAACGCTGTTATTAGCTCGCAAATACCCAGCATTCACACAGAGGGTAATATGCAGCATAATAAAGAGGAGAGAAACTCAAGCTCTAGGGTATGTGAAACTATTGTCAAGCACAGACAATGGAAAACCAACATTGGCTGGAAGGGGAAATTTGAGTCTCCAATCGGTTCAGCTTTATATCCTGATAAGAGACGGGGCTCTGCTCACGCTTTAGCAGCCACAGAATACAGTAAACACAAACTGTGAGCCAGAGTAGGTCACTGAGAGTCTTCCCTGCCTTGGGCTTAACATGACACTTAAGTACTACTACAAGGATAGAAAGAAAAGGCAAGGCTGCACACATTACAAACTGCCTCTATTCTCTGCTCCCAGGCTGAAATGTCAGAGCCATTCTTTCAGTGTAAAGAGAAGGGGTGGGGCGAAGGTGGCCCACACAAAAGGCTGCGGATTCTATGGTGATTTGTTGCATTTTCATTATAACTACTTTGATTGTGCAGAGAGGGTAATCATGGATCTAAACAGGACCTGAAAGTAACTGTTTTCCAAGTGTGTAACTTGAAACGCGAACCCCCTCTCCTCACCCCCACACACACACACACACACGCACACACACACACACGCACACACACACACACACACACACACACACACACACACACACACACACACACACACACACACACACGCACACACACACACACACACACACACACACACACACACACACACCTGCTCCCAGACAAACGGAGCAGTGTTTCCTGCATGATAAAAAGACGGTTTCAAACATGCACTTATAGCCCTAAAGGAATCAATCTAAACAAACAAAGAAACAAGGACCACAGATGGAGTCACAAGGACATGTTGAGCCTCCTTTGTGCTCTTCCATTAACCCGCATCAAAAACATAATCACATTAACTAATATTATAGCACTGCTTGCTAATGTGAGAGGGGAAAAAGAGTAAAAGTCTTGTATGATTTTTTCTGTTTTACTGCACCTACAGAAAGAAAGTTTCTCGCTCCCGTACTGCATATAAAGTATATGATTTGATTATAATTGTTCTTTGTAATATTTAGTTCTATGGTAACCTGTGAAGCATTCACAGTGTGAGGTGGCAATAAAGGCTGAAGTAGTTCCCACATCTTCATCATCTTTAATGCAAGCTCTCCAAATTCATCCATTAGCTTTGAAAATCTCACAATACCATTGATTAACTGAAGGAGGTTGTAACCAGGTTGTCTTAACTGTATTTTCAGGCTGCAGTCCACAGTGGAAGAATCCACAGGCTCCCAGCTTAGCCCAGGACACACTCGACAGCCCGGACAACGTGACACATAAATGTGAGTGGAAGCTAACGGTTATGCTGGTTACGCTCTGGAAAAAGTAAAAGCATGTTACATGTCTATTTTTAATACTAATCACAATTATTTGCAGTATATATGTGGCATTTCTTCTCCTTAACTTTAGCAATGGTAGAAAAACCACTTCTACTGGTGTGTAACACACTGTAAATGATCACGACAAACAAATCGCACACAAAGAGAAAGAGCAACAGGAGGGGATATTTGAACTGCGACAGAGCTTGTCATGCGATTGGAACGAGTCCATTGCAGCCAGATAACAATGCCAGGTCGGGAGACGTTTTGCCTGTCAGGCCACTTCGACTGAGCAGACAAAGAGGTGAAACAAATCCTGCAGAGGCTACAAAGCTGCAATCCCTCCTAGGCCAGACAGTCTCAACCTCCTCCCTCTGCTCTCCGTTGGCAGCCGCCACTCGTTTAAATAGATGCTGTTAATTATACCTGGATTGCGAGGCGTTCAGAAGCTGTGGTTAGCAGCTATCCATCAACCCCCTACTACACCCGCCCCCTTTCATTATTCCAAGGTCTATGGTTGAGCTTCCACAGTGGCCAGTCGGCTGTGCGCTGGACAAAATAACTAAAGCGTTGCACTGAATCGCCTTTTCCTTTCATTTATTTAATTACAAGTGTGATCTACACAAGGCTATATCACTTTTATCATCTTTTGGCTGTGTTCACTATTCTTCTTTTTTGCTATATTTGTTTTTCATACTGCTTACATTATAACAAATATCTCTTAAGTGGGAGAGAGAATTTATTTATATCTAAGCAGAGTATACAGGTAAAAAAAAGTATTTTTAAGCATTTTACAAACGGCACAAAGATGGGCTCAAAATGCTGCTTTCATGCAGTTGTAGTTGGACACACAAGCTGTAAAAACATATTAATATGAGCAGCTTCTCACCTCAAATAGTGCACTCATTAAACCAAAGAGAAAAAAACAATACCCTTTCCCCCTAATATTCATTGCTGTGTTGCACTCTCGTGATTGATGCTGGGCTTTGTTTAATTAATTTCAGGCTTGATAGGATGACTGGGGCTTATGCCTCTGGCACAGGGCTAACACACCGGCCCTTTAAGCCTCAAACTCATTGCCATAATGTGCTCAAAGGAAAACCCTGCTGAGAGAAGAGAAACCAGCAGGTCTTCGATCTTATCACAGCCACAGCCACTCCTTCCTGATTTAGACCCTGGTAAGGCGACACCGGCACTGTGGAGATGAGGCCGTCCGAGCCTACAGTATGTTTTATCACTGATTAATATGCAAAGAGTCAACCGATCTGCGCATGTGTACAAACACAAATATACAGAAACATACAACTTTGTCTCGAGTCTTCCTTCATCATTTCACGTCTTTCATTATTACAGATGATTTACAACCTTACTGAAAAAATAATGCTGCAAATGATTGTTCGGTGTTTTTCGTCCCTGGTTTTATGTCACTTCACCGACAGATTCTCAGCCTGACAGTCCGTCGGGCCAAATCTTGTTTTGCATTTTTATCAAAGAGAAATTTAAATTTAAAGTCAAAGATGTTTATAGCTGACAGTTTTTATTGGAAATGTGTTAAACTGAATTTTTGTCACACATAAATCCTTGATTACTACAGTATAACCCCTCCAAAAATATAAAGATGAAAATTGGGCTTATCATCGATCAAAATTCTTCCACAGATATTTGTGGTTAAAACCAGCACACATACGGCCCAAATTCACAAATAATTTGACGTTCGAATTCCTAAATGCTTCAGTTTATTCTGAAAATAACAACATACAGAAATAACTCGTGTAATTCAACAATTTGAAGGAAATTGCAGCAAAGCTGAAAAGCCGGCTGCTTCAGGATGAGAACGTTATTTTTACATGTGGATGCTGAAACACGGCTGGAGAAATGTCAAATTTGTGCTCAACATATGGAGTTACTGTGAATTTCTATATAAATTCAGCTTTGCAAGAATCCGTGTACAGTGGATAAGCCTGCTGTGTTTCTTTTTTAACGTGTGTGTACTCGGACTGAGAATATTCCCATCATATTTGGCTTGTGCAAATACAAGACAGCCACTGTGCATCGCTTGACTTAAGCCTCACGGAACAAAATATTAATATGAAGCAGAAGCTTCTTCTTTTAAAGTGATAAAACAAGGACATTTGTGAATGGCAAAAATGGGGAGAAAATACTATAAAAATGAATTCCATTACATTTGGGAGAATTTAATTCAGGGCAAATAATTTGAGAGATGAGCTACTGCTAAAACGATGGTCTTAATGGACAGGTGTCCACTTAAAATCTCTGGCAGAGCTAAGACTAATGGATTGCTTTATATGCAGCATTCAGAGAATGGAAAAGGGATTGGGAGAGCTTAAATGCCTGAAGCACCCTGTGTGCACAGATTCCTGCATAAATACGTTGCTTTAATTTCCACGATTGAGACATTTGTCAGATACAGCCCTTTTTCGGTTCTCTATTTCAGCACGATAAAAATGAACCTGACTGCCACACAGTTCAGAAAGCTACAGAGGGCTGTAGCCGGCTGCAGGGTTCAGCAGGTCGTCTTATGCACGGCTACATTTGTGTCTGTTTATTTAATGCAATCCCACTTTTGTGTTTGTCTTCTAAAGAAATGCTGCCGTGCTGCAGGCTGCATTCATGAGCTGCAGGAGATGAATGTGGACGCTGATTTAAGTCACGGTGGTCTTTGTCACATTAAATCTGAAAAAGAAGGATGACGGCTTTTTATTATTTTCTTCCTCTTGCCTGGTTTGCTACGTGTCTGGAACATGTGCCAGTCGGGTGGATACAAAGTCACTTTTTCCTGGACTTATTTGTGCAGCATGTAAAGACAAACGGGGCGTATTTTCATAGAGGAGACACTTGATGCGCAGCCACCGACATACAAGAGCAGCCCGACTTGTCTTTCACACAGTGTGTCGCACATACAGCAAACACGTATCAGCAGCAGGTATAAAGTCCTATAATGCTAGCTTTGGTTTTATGCCCATGTATCACACAAAACTATGGTAAATTACATTAATACGGTGCTTTTCTGGTATTATTCATCACTCAAAGTCACATTCACAAAGTGCTTTACTCTTAACTTCTTTATCTATTACACAATGGTGGCAATTTGGAGTTCAGTGTCTTGCCAAAGCACACGTGAACATGCAGACTGGAGGACGCTGGAAATCGAACCAACACAGCCGCAGACATCCCACCTTCAGGATTATCACAAATCCAAGTGTTGCTGTTACACAAGCTGTGAAATTTTAGAAAATAAATTTAAAAATTAAAAAAAAAGTGGTTATCTCATGGTGTCATCTAGTGGCCGTGCTATCTTACTGCAACTGCTAAAAAACAAGGAACACTTCAAATAGTGGCAATAAAAGTGTGCTACAGTGGCATGTGCTGCCATATACCTCTGACCCACGCTGTTACTGCTGTAGGTAAGGATGCCACCGCTGTTCAGTCTGCTGTGAGGACACCACAGAAGAAGAGACGCATCGACTGAGATGTCGTTTTTCTCGTAACATAATATGAATGCGTGTGAAGCCCATGTGCTCTGAGCAGAGCTCAGTGAAGAAGACCTGAGGCATCTATCAGTAAATCAGAACTATTTCCTATTTAATTATTTCAACATGTGTTAATAATTGTATGATTATGGTGTGCAATCATTATACCATGCTCAATACACACACAACCTCCTGTGAACTACACATTAAGAGATTCATCAGTAAAGTAGGAGCCGCACACACAGACATCAATAGATGATCACTGAACACCAATAGAAATATCAGCAAAGCAGCAGGGAAGCTGTGTTTTTCCAGACTGCAAACAAGTGAATATAACTGACCCCCTGCAGTCGCTGAAGATAATGTTATTATGTGAGAATCAATACTGCAGTGTAGTGCACCCACAACAAAGATTCACATGGAGGCATCATCATAAGGAAAGCCCCTAAACAAATCTGATTAGCAAACATTTGAGAGGTCTGTTCCCAGAAGGACCTGCTGTCACGCTGACCCTGCTTAACCTCTTGATTTTCTGGGTTCAAGTCCAATTAACCTTTGGGAGGATGGAAGAGTGTCACCAGCAGTCCAGTCAGTAGATGCCCAATAGCAATCATTTCATTTTCTGGTTCATCAAACAGCTCTGGGCCCCACCTCAACAATTTCAAACAGAGCCATTTATCACTGCCGACAAGGACAACAGTTTGGTCATCCGTCAGTCCTGCACCGACTCGTCAGTTTTCTTCTTCAGAGCCAGGCTGTAAAAGGCCTGCAACACTGAGGCTGAACTGACAGTTAGAGAGAGGACGGCAGGTCAGTAGGAACTGAATACACCAAGAAAGTGCAACAGACACGGCTTTTAAAAAGTTTTTTCCTTGTGTCATAAAGCTCACAGACGTCTCATCTAATACTCTCTTTGGTTACTTTGTAAGAACACTTTAAGAATTTGTAACAGAGAGACTGAAATAGCAGCAGAATTACATCCATGTGGTGAATTGACTGTATTTAATCTGCCACGGCCGTAGACACAAGGACTCACGGGCAAGTGTCCTCATGTCTAACCTTAATGCGGCAGGTGTCCCTCGGTTCGTTTGTCAAACCTGATATATTACATTAAAGTCACCGCTGAAGTAAAACTTCATAGACCAATATTTGAAAGAAACCTTTGGTTGACTGAATTGTTCCATATCTGATGGCAAACCTCATGAATAACCATCTGCTGTAGCTGCACAATAACATACTACAGAATAAAATTGCTGTTCCTCAATTACCACAAGCATTACTATCAAGTCATCACTTGACCAGTGGATGAGTGTCCACTTACTGAGAAGGAGTGAGCTGTGCTTCTCCCTGTCAGATCACCTGCTCGCTGTGTTACACAAGCATGCATCCCTCACCAAAGGGACAGCCCTCTCAGCCTCTGTCTGCATTTACTGACGTTATATTATAAGACGTTTATTAGCTTATCAAGTCTGAAATATGAATATAAGCCTTGACTGAGAAACCGGTCCTCACCCCTAAATAACAATGATCAAAAACATGCAACCATAGTGATGCGGTGTGAAGGAGAGGTGGCTCTGTGGGAGGACAGCAGCAGATCCTTTAGTTAGTCCTTTATGTCATCAGAGTCCTGCTTTGTCTTTAGTAAAGAAGTCCAAACTATTCAAAAACAACACAAACTGTTTAGCAGGTAATAATGAAATGTGTTTGTCAAAGCCTCTCACAAGCTCATTCAGCAACACTGTAACATTTAAATGTAAGAAACACAGAAGCTGCATGTGAAACTGATGTGTGGGCTGGCTAAGCGGACAGCTATCTGCTGTGGGATCAGGTGTAACTCCCCTGATTTTACTCTTACTACCACAGTCAGCGTTGTTTGTTGTTTAGCAGATTGAGTTGAAACTGACAAGAAGCTTCTAATCTGGCTGAAGTTGGACAGCCCCCCTGTTTCTCCCTTTAGAGATGCTAATCTGTGAAGAAAAAGAAACAGCTCCACCACCAGCAGACAGTGGGGTCACAAAGTCAATACAGAGACCCGCTGAGTGTTAACAATGTGCTGCTGGGAGAGCGAGGGGAGGTCGGCAGCAGGACGAACAGCCTTTGTTGTGCCACATGGCTTCCAGGTTGAATATGGGCCATGAGGGAGCTGTTCACCCAATTGTTCTACACTGTGTGGTATGCATGCACTTACATAGCAGCTCTGTTTAAATAGCTGCACCCCCATTCCCCACTGACAGATGTATCTTTATCCAAGGATTTATGTTGCCTTTTTTCTTTCTTTGAACAGGATTAGGATTATTTAGAGGGGATTAGTGTTATTTTTATGGATAATGTCAGAGCTTGTGTCAGACTGAGGGTCATTGTCTGCTTTTCTGATGTTTGTTTGACCTGGAATGAACTGGAAATGAAATGCTCGTTGTCATGTAGTGCGTCTGTTATCAGGATGTTAACTGGTATCTAATTACACGTTTAACCTCAGATAAACCAAACACTAAGCTAACACTTCGTAAAACTATTATTTATTCCTGTGTAAATACAACAATAGACTCAGTGCTGCTGATCAATGACAGGTACACTAAACTAACAAAGCCATGCAGGACCTGACGTGTGTTTTATGTAACGTGCTAGAACATAACTTATTTAAATATTTCGGTGTCTGTGCCTGAAAGCACTGCAGCCGCACCAGGGAGCTTTTTCACAAACACGGCGCACTGAAGTCTTTGAATCAGTGTTTGATAATCACACTCAGAGTCCAAACAGCAAATGTAAAGATTTCTCTTTTGATTCACACAATGTTGGAATATACATTAAAGTATCAGCTGTCTTCTTTGAAAATATATATAATAAAGTCATGTTTTTCTCGCAGTTTTGTAAATGTTTATAAGATTTACTGGAACTATTTCTGATCTGTACTCTGTGCAGAAACACATGATTTGTGTGTTTGGGACGGCAACAATGCTAAACGTATTTAGCATTTTGTAACTGTCTAACATTAGAAGACTGTTACACCAAAATAAAACGTTGAATAAAAATGTAACCATAACCATGGAAATAGCCTTATGCACAGTAGACGACATCATTTTGAAACTATGCAGGTTTTTAAGACGCTTGTACTGAATGAGCTGGAAATAGAAACGCACTCCTGTGTTTGGGTACAACAACAGCTCTGAATCACACAACATCCTGCTGCCATCTTCACAATACAGTATGAGACATTAAAAGGTTTTAGTCGTATGCTTGTAATAAACTAAATGTGACTCACATGATCACATTCCTGCTTTATACGCGATATAACCTGATGCACCGTGTACATTTTGACTTTGTTGATCTATAATCACGGTAGTTGGGAAGTTCTTGAATCTGCATATACGAACTTTTCTCATCATCTCATTTAGTATATTACTTTTGAAAATGAATGTAGCTCTGTTTCCTCCATCCTCTGGAAAGGAGGAAAATGACTGTCCTCTATATTTACATCAGATCTGGAGGGAAAGTAAAAAGTAAAAAGTTAAATTCAATTCAATTTGATTTGTGTAGCACTAAATCACAACAATAGTTGCCTCAAAGTGCAGCTATTGTTAGTACTGTTGAGGCAACTATTGCCTGAATAGCACTGCTCTCCTCAAAATATCAGTCAGGAGTGCAGACTGTTATATATGTGAATTTTTTTAATGAGGTTTGTTTTGTATGTAAGCTAGTTTAATTATCCAGTTAGCTTACAGCAACTGCTATCAGTAATGAGTAATGTGAGTTAAGATTTGTGGAAATGTTTCCTCCCCATGCTAACTGAAGTAACAGCTAGCATCATTGTGCTGTAGTACTGGGTTGTACCCGCAGTCCTAACAGGTAAACAAGCTAATGTGAGGCGGAGGATGTGACTGCTGAAACAGGCAGAGATGTCTAGTGTCACAAAATAAGGGAAAGTCACTCTCATGTAAGGTCATATTTTGTTATGTTTGCTTTAGTAATAGATTTATTTCAGATTTACTTGCTAACAGGAGGAAGTTGATCATTGTTAGGTCCAGCATTGTAAGAAATGAAGCATAAGGAAGTAGACCTTAACACACTGATTTGGGTTCAAGTTTGATTTTAATTACTAACTTGAGGCTGTAGGGTGACAGCTCTGGCTGGCAGCTGCAGCCAGTCTGTCACTCTGTTAGGATTTGCATCAGAATAAACATGAAGCTGGCCATCAACTCATGCAGTTAACCCCAATTTTCCCCACAGCTTTCACATGGAGGATGTGGTGATAGCAGGAGCTAACCAATCTAAAAGCGGCAATCTGTGGATCATATGACTTTTCCTCCAAAAAAATGATCCCTGTGAGTACCACCTACTAATTATTAATCTCTCAGACTTGGTGAAGGCAGTCTCACAGTTTAACCAGGTTGTACTGATGAAGATAGAAGTAGTAGAGTGTGTTCTGAAGTGCACGAAGTCTCAAATCCAGACTATTGCTGCAAAACTAAGTATATAATGCTTTTGTTGCACAAAGGGATAATTATCCACATACTGCAAAAGCCAACTAAGACGTTCTCGAATAAAACTGGATATTCTTCAGTGACCAAGTCAGTAATCTCTCAGCCCAGTAAAGAATACTTTTCAGTTACTGAAGGCAAAATGAAAGACAGAGACGCACAAATGAGGAGGTATAAACAGTAACCTTGTCTCATCCAGCTGTTGTCTTTATCAGGTGCTCAGCCTGCAATTCACAGTCTGCTGATAGATTTTGTCTTTCAAGACATGAAGTTAGCGCTGTGTTATCAGCTGCCGCCCAGCCACATTCTTTGGTTATCCACTGTGTTGTAAGACAAGCCAAGGTGGGAGGTGTTTCCAGAAGGTGACTAAATGAAAATGTGATGCCAACAGACTCCATGCCGCCAACTGGCAAGTCACTAGCATCACCAAACAACTCATGAAAGCGACTCCTTTACAGACATGCAATTTATGAAACCCTACAAAGAAGGAAATGCCTCCTGCAAAACCAACACTGGTCCAACGAAAAGGTCCAGAGGCTTTCCATCGGTGTAGCAGCAGGTATGCTGACCAAGTCCTCCATTGTTGTGTTTTGTGTGTCACATACAAATGATGTCACAGAACTTTCGCCCATGTTACTATACGGCCCCAAGCAAACTGAGGTGTGTTGAGTTTTGAAATATGTATTTTGAATCTTATTTGCTGATTATATTGGTTTAGGTATAAGAGAGGGCCAGCTTTGAGTTTGAGCTAAAAGTACGGACAGGAAACTGCGTGCAAACTAAGCAGAGTGTTTGATCGAAACTTAAAGTGTGGTGTGACGTCGAGAAGTACATAAATAACCTGGCTTCCTTTTTCTGCTTGAGACCTGAGCTTCTGTGTTCGTGTGTTCAGGAAAATGTAAAATTAAAGATCATTTTTTAAGTAAAAGACCACTTTGAGCCGTGTCTGTTTTGGCCGTAAAGAATACAAAAGAACTGGGATCTAATAGGTGGTACTTATTTCCTGTCCTGTCAGGTAGTGTAGCAACAGTAGCTTTATTGTCTGAAGGCCAAGAAAAATGCCCAACACTTACTTTCCCAATTGGACCATTATGGCTTTTGCTATACTGGTCCACTTTAAGGTCATAGCTTATTAGATTTTTATTAGAATTTTTTTGTTTTCAGTTATTACAATAAGAACAGACAGGACCGAGGACAGGAAAGAAAAGAAAGTAAGAAAGAAACTTAACAGAAGGAGAGAAAACTAGAGGAGCAGAGAGAAAAGACACTGAAAATCTGCTTCAAAACACAAGCAAAAGACAACAGAGTAGGGAAAGCACAGCACCACCCAACATATTCAAAAGTAACAGTAAATAATGTTAAATGTTACTGAGCAGCACACAGTACTAATAACACCTGATATGTTCAGAGGCAGCAGTCGACTAAGATAGTGTCTGTGAGTATGCCGTTATTTTTGTGCCACTGTTCTGAGCACACGTAAAAAAAGTTTGCAGGTACAAGTGTTGTATTTTGAGGAGAAATTTATTTTGAGCGCAGAAAAGCTGAATTTGAGTGAACAAAGTTCATTCCTGCGTGCAAAAACTGTATTTCCGTGTTTGTTATTATCCACACACACAACAGCAGCCCCTCTCGCTCAGTTTTTGCATTTGCGCTCGCTCGCAATGTGTCGCTCGCGCTCTCAACATTTCGCATTCAACTCTTTCTCTACACCGTTATATTTGTGCCACAAAACCAGCCAATCACAGACTTGGATGCGAAAAAATCTGATTGGCTGTTCTGGTCTCCAATCAGCTCGAAATGACGAAATGCAATATCCCAGAATGCATTTCGTCCAAAACTCAAACGAGGCAGTGGCGGAGGAACACAGAGTGGCAGAGTTTGAAATATTACTCTGTCTGCGTCACAAAATAAACTTTTAAGATATTTTCATGCGAGAATGTTTCTGTGTAAACTTCAAATATCATCACCAGGGACGTGCAGAGAGGTTTAAAGGGGCGGGTGCTCAAAGTTAAAAAGGGGCACATTGAACCAGGCTGAATAACAACAACACACATTCATCAAGAATCTAATATGGGAAGGGCAGGGCTGTGTTGATCTGAGACTGTAGACATTAAAAAGTCCACAGGAGAGATGGTAGCTGATTAAACAAGTGTCATGAGATAATAACAAAATGCAAAGATTGGTGACAGCACTTGGAACCATAAGGACACAAAAAACTGTGACATAAACTCGGCTCTGCCTGTGAATCACTCTTTGCTTCTCTTCTTCCTTCCATCATTTCATATATCACTCTCCACTTGCTGTCTATCTGAGAACAAGGCACAACTTGCTATTGCAATAAACTATAATCTAATTATCCACACCTAACAACTCCAGCACTTAATCTATAATAAAATGATGACAGAAAAATGTTATAGCCCTGCCTTTAGTAGCCTCACACAGCTCCTGCTGTTTCCTCCTCATGTCCTTACCAGCCATGTCTGGACAATGTTATATCATGAGTAATATTTTTTTAAATCCAGCTAAATAAAACACACACATGCACGCACAGTGACATTTTAGACCTTCTTCAGAATACTGTATATACTATGGGCATCCTTACATTATTATTCATTACTAGAGCTACAATAATAAAGCAATGAGGAGGGGGAAGTAATAAATATGAAATAATGTATTTATGATGATTCCATTTGTTTCACTATCCACTCTGTGCAGGGCAAAGCTTATTACATTTTTAAACTGTAGAGATACAATCTTTTGTCTTATTTAAAATATAAATCTAATATAATCTGCTTCTTAATGTATGTTCTTTAAAATACAGCGTGTGTTTTTAATATATTATAATTATAATAATGCATAATTATGTGGACATGCATATTAGATCGTTTTTTAGTGAAATATAATCCCTCCAGAAAGGCAGGAAAAGCCCGGAAACTTACTTTAAAACTAAATATGTTCCCTAAAACGGTGACAGAGCTACAGACCCATGACAGCCTTACACAGGTAGCCAGCAGCTGTGACCAGCACTACTTGTGCAGTTAATAAAAGGACAGGTAATGTTTGTCGCGCTGTTGCACACACAGCACGCTCGTTTGTTTCAGTTCGTCAGTTGCAACAAGACAACTTACCAACGTGTACGTAATAAGCTAATACTCCTGGGTGCTATACACTACAGTGTACGCTGTACACCTACTTACTGGTTGTGTCGCATCAGTCTGTGTCTCTGAGTTAACTTGTGTTTCTCTTACAGCTCCGGACCGCAAAAAATGCGCGTGCTCTTTGTGAGCTCGTTCCCGGCTCGTAACCAGCGCGTTCTGCCATCAAGGGCGATCATTGGTTAAATGTGATCATGTGACTGATGCAAGCCATATCCTTTTATTTAGCAAAACTGTGATTAATAGTTAAATATTATTGTTGAGGGGCACAGACAGGACTCCGCACGCACACACACACATAAAAAAAATAATTAATAAATAAAAAATTTTTTAAAGTTGCCTCAACAAAAGGGCACTTTGGGCACTCATCAGGAAAGGGGCGGGTGCTCAAGCCCCTCTAGCCCCCCCCTCTGCACGTCCCTGATCATCACATATAATGGACATCACATATTTGCACAAGTGCTCTAACGTTTCCGCTGGAGAGAACTACACCCATCCCAACATTCAGTCAACTCCCAGATTATAAAAGATAAGATAATATAATATAAGATAAGATAAGATAAGATAAGATGAGATGAGATAAGATAAGACTTTATTGATCCCACGACGGGGAAACTTTTGCGTCACCTCAGCTCAGGTACAGATATATGAAGGAAATACAAAAATACAAATAAGTACAATCAATGAAAAAAAAGTATGATACACTATATACAATGGTAGCATAGACAGTATGTGATTATGGACATGGTTGGAAATATGCAAGACATAAACTATATAACTTGACATAACTATTGTACCACTACTATTCCTATTTATAGACACACACACATGTACACACTAAATATACATATGTATACATATGCATACATATATACCTGCACATGTCCGTACACATGGAAGGTCCATTATGCATGAAGTGGTGACCGTGGATGTTCACAGTGTCCAGTGACTTATGACATCGTGATTGAGGAGTTATAGTCTAACTGCTGTTGGGATGAATGATCTGTGAAAGCGCTCCTTCCTGCAGCGAGGGTGTTTCAGTCTCTGACTAAAGGAGCTGCTCAGCCCACTCACAGACTCATGCAGTGGGTGATGTGGGTTGTTCATGATGGATGTCAGCTTTACTAACATACTCCCCTCACCAACCACCTCCACAGACTCCAGGGGACATCCCAGCACGGAGCCAGACCTCCGCACCAGTTTGTCAATCCTGCTCCTGTCCCTGTCTGTGCATCCACTCCCCCAGCAGGCCACTGCATAGAAAAGGGCAGATGCTACCACAGTGTCATAGAAGGTCCTTAACAGAGTCCTGCAGACTCCGAAGGACCTCAGTCTCCTCAGCAGGTGGAGTCGACTCTTGCCCTTCTTATACAGGACGTCTGTATTTGTAGTCCAGTCCAGTTTATTGTTGAGGTGAACACCCAGGTACTTATAAGAGTCCACTATCTCAATGTCTTTCCCTTGGATGTTCACTGGTGTTGTAGGGAGGACTTCCTCCTGAAGTCTATGATCATCTCCTTTGTCTTGCCGGCGTTGATTTGGAGTACGTTGGTCTCACACCAGCCAACAAAGTCACTGATGATCCCCCTGTATTCCTGATCATTCCCGTATGATACGCATCCAATGATGGCTGTATCATCTGAGAACTTCTGTAGATGGCAATCGTCCGAATTATAACAGAAGTCTGAAGTGCCCTGCAGTGCCCTGCAGACTGTTCACAAAGCTGAGGGATCTGGGACTTAACAGCCGTCTGTGTGCATGGGTGTTGGACTTCCTCACTGGCAGAACTCAGGTGGTGAGGGTGGGCAGGTGCTTCTCCAACAGCATCACCATCAACACAGGAGCACCTCAGGGATGTGTCCTCTCGCCACTGCTCTACTCCCTCTACACTTCAGACTGTGTGGCCACCCATGGCTCCAACACCATTGTGAAGTTTGCTGACGACACAGTGGTGTTGGGTGCCATCTCCAACAACGATGAGGCGGCCTACATGGATGAAGTGAAGAATCTGGCATCGTGGTGCCAACCACCTCCAGCTGAACGTCAGCAAGACCAAGGAGCTGGTGGTGGACTTCAGAAGGGGTCAGCACAGAGACTACAAGCCCATCATCATCAATGGAGCTCCAGTGGAGAGGGTGCAGTCCTTCAAGTATCTTGGTGTCCACATCTCCTCAGACCTGACATGGTCTGCCCACATTCAGGTCCAGACCAAAAAGACTAGGCAGCGCCTGTATCACCTACGACAACTGAGGAAGTTCAGGGTCTCTCCAAAGATCCTCAGGATTTTCTATACAGGCGCTGTGGAGAGCATCCTCACACAGAACATGACATCGTGGTTTGGGAACAGCTGTGTGAAGGACCAAAAAGCTCTCCAGAGAGTGATCCATACAGCAGAACGCTGCTGCAGGATTGCTCTCCCCCCGCTTCAGGACACCTACACCAGGAGATGCCGGACTAGAGCAGCGCAGATACTGAAGGACCCGTCCCATCCTGGCAACAAACTGTTCCAACTTCTGCAATCTGGTAGAAGGTTCCGCATCTTCCGGGCAAAGACAGAGAGACTCAAGAGGAGCTTCTATCCCCAAGCCATCCGTGCCCTAAACACACACACCCGCCCTCTCACATCATCTATAATTGACTGAGACAGGACTCTTCCAGACTCTAACCAAGGCACAATGTACATTTCAATTCCTTTAATTTTAAATATGTTTATATTGTCTATCCTGTAAAATAGTCAGATGTCTATTCATATTAATGTACAGAATTCACCTGCTTGCTGCTACTACTGCACATTCACCCAGTGTATATATATATATATAAGACACCAGGCAAGACCCCAGGTGCAGGCTGTGTAAAGATGCCCCAGAGACAATCCGGCACATAACAGCAGGGTGCAAGATGCTAGCAGGCAAGGCATACATGGAACGCCATAACCAAGTGGCCGGCATAGCATACAGGAACATCTGTGCCGAGTATAACCTGGAAGTCCCGAGGTCAAAATGGGAGACGCCCCCAAGGGTGGTGGAGAATGACCGAGCTAAGATCCTGTGGGACTTCCAGATACAGACGGACAAAATGGTGGTGGCTAACCAACCGGACATAGTGGTGGTAGACAAACAGAAGAAGACGGCCGTAGTGATCGATGTAGCGGTTCCGAATGACAGCAATATCAGGAAGAAGGAACACGAGAAGCTGGAGAAATACCAAGGGCTCAGAGAAGAGCTCGAGAGGATGTGGAGGGTGAAGGTAACGGTGGTCCCCGTGGTAATCGGAGCACTAGGTGCGGTGACTCCCAAGATAGGCGAGTGGCTCCAGCAGATCCCGGGAATAACATCGGAGATCTCTGTCCAGAAGAGCGCAGTCCTGGGAACAGCTAAGATACTGCGCAGGACCCTCAAGCTCCCAGGCCTCTGGTAAAGGACCCGAGCTTGAAGGATAAACCGCCCGCAGGGGCGTGCTGGGTGTGTTATATATATATATATATATATATATAATGTTCTTCCTCTACACCCCTCCCCCCCCCCAATTTTTGCACATGTCGAGGAGCGTGTCAGGCTACATTTCACTGTGTGTTATACTTGTATAACTATGCATGTGACAAATAAAGAACCTTGAGCCTTGAAGTGTAAAGGCTGAACAGGAAAGGTGAGAGAACCGTGCCCTGTGGTGCCCCCGTGCTGCAGATTACCACCTCGGACACACAGTCATGGAGCCTCACATACTGTGGTCTGTTGGTAAGGTAGTCCATGCAGGCAGCTGTTTGCCTACTCCGGCTCCCTCCAGCTTCCCTCTCAGTAGTGCAGGTTGGATGGTGTTGAAAGCACTGGAGAAGTCAAAAAACATGATCCTCACAGTGCTCCCCGCCTGCTCTAAGTGAGAGAGGGATACCAGGGGTACCAGGTAGATGACAGCGTCATCCACCCGAATTCCAGAACGGTAGGCGAACTGCAGGGGGTCCAACACTGAGCCCACCAGTGGCTGAAGGTAGTGCAGGATGAGCCTTTCCATGGTCTTCATCAGATGAGAAGTCAAGGCAACAGGCCTGAAGTGGTTGGGCTCCCTGGGGTGTGCAATTTGTGGCACCAGAACCGCACAGGAAGTCTTCCACAGTTCAGGAACCCTCTCCAGGCTCAGGCTCAAGGTTGAAGATGTACAGGCCCACCTGACAGAGCTGGTCTGCACAGTCCCTGAGCAGTCTGGAGCAGATTCCATCCGGACCTGCTGCCTTCCTTGCCTTCGTCCTCTTGAGCTGATTTCTCACCTGATCAGCTGTGAAGTAGATGTGAGGCTGGGCTGGAGTGGGGGGTGGGGCTCGCTTTGTTGTGGATAGATGTGTGGATAGGGGTGAAGCAGGGTTGTGGTGAGAGGAGAGCTCAGGTGACAATGGCATTGCACCCGGGGGGCAGAAACTGGAGTGGAGTTGATGGAACCTGGGGGGTGGGAGAGGTGATCAGTGGGCCATTGTCAAATCTGTTAAAAAACAGATTCAAGTCGTTAGCCCACCCCCGGCCAGCAGACACTGTGGCTCCTCCATTGTCCTGGAAGTGTCCAGAGATTTGTTTCATGTTCCTCCAGACGTCTCTGACGTTTTTCTGTTGGAGTTGGTTTTCCATCTTCCTACTGAAGCGCTCCTTGCCTTCTTGGATCTTGTATTTAAGATCCTTTTGGACTTTCTTCAGTTCCTCCTTGTTTCCCGACCAGAAAGCACTCTTCTTCTTGTTCAGCAGGGCCTTCAGTTCTGGGGTGACCCACGGTTTATTGTTTGAGAAACACTGTATCTTCTTGGTAGGCACAGTGTTCTCAACACAGAAATGAATGTAGTCCGCGATGCAGTGGGTGAGGTCGATGTCCTCACCGTGAGGCTTGCAGAGTTCCTGCCAGTCTGTGCATTCAAAACAGTCTCTTAAGGCCTCAGTGCATTCCTCAGACCACACCTTTATTACCTTCTTCTTACACTCCTCTTCACCATAGGAGTGTAAGTGGGGTGGAGAAGGACCAGGTTGTGGTCTGAATTGCCAAGCGGGGGGAGGGGTGATGCACTGTAAGCCTGCTTTGTGTTGGCAAACAATAGATCCAGGGTTTTGCTTTTTCTGTCCCTTGTATGGCAGTCAACGTACTGGGAGAAGTTTGGGAGAGTGACAGATAGTGAGGCATGATTGAAGTCCCGAGAAATAATAATGAGGGACTGCGGATGTGCCATCTGTAGCTGAGACAGTGGAGTGAATGTACTCACAGGCTGCTGTAGCGTCGGCCGAGGGTGGGATGTAAACAGTCAGCACAATAACGTGTGAAAATTCCCTGGCCAGGTGGTATGGCCGGACGCTAACTGCCAACAGTTCAATGTCTTTGGTACAGCTCTGTTCCTTCACAGTGATGTGCCCCGGGTTACACCATCTCTCACTGACAGACATTGCTAGTCCCCCACCTCTCCTCTTACCACTCTCCATTGCATCCTCAAACACAATAATAACATGGACTGAACCACCACTCACAACCACTAGCACTTTATATAGCCTCTGTAGAAACTATCTACACCCTCACTTATCTTAACTGCACTACTGTATAGCTCTGTGTAAATAATCATTCTGTACATTCGATAATTTTTAATCCTACAACTGTTTACAACTTGCATAGTTCCCATTTCTGTATAGCTGTATATCCCAGATTCTGTAAAGTTATTTATTTCATATTCTGTATAGTTTTTCATATTTATATCCTGTTCATAGCCTGTACATAGCTTGTACTCACTACAGCCTGTACATACTTATAGTTATAGAATATTCACAACATACTTCATACCGTGTACATTATAACATACCATAATAGACCCATTTCTGTAATATACTCACATATCTATATTATTGCTAATATATATTGTAATATATCTATATCACTAAAGCACTTCTGGATGGATGCAAACTGCATTTCGTTGCCCTGTACCTGTGCATGTGCAATGACAATAAAGTTGAATTCTATTCTATTCTATCCCTGTCCGCTCTAACCAGTTGAAAGCCATCCAGAGTTATGACAGAGTCCAGTGTGTGGTCCGTGAGCCATGTCTCAGTGAACAGGAGGAGGCTGCTCTGCTTGTACTCCCACTGCAGTCTGGTTAGCGCAATTAGCTCTTCCATCTTGTTGGGTAAAGATCTTACATTACCCATGAGAATGGATGGAATGCTTGGTTTGTACCATCTCCTTCTTTCCTGGTACTTCACTCCAGCCCTGCATCCCCTCCTCCGACATCATAATTCCTTCGGAATCTTGGGTCGCTCCTCCGGGAGTACTTTCCTGTTGCCCAGTGCTAGTAGCTGCTCCCTACCGTAAACAATGGCTTGGCTTACAGATTCTCCAGAAGTGGTGGTAAAAAGTCCCAAAAAGAGTAGAAGACATGTTACTACTCTCACGAAAATTTGTGGGTCCATGTCCCGTTGCACGACAAATAAAACACGACCAAGAGTGTCGGGTAAAAAAAACTTAAAGCACAAGAAAAAACAGAAAGGAAAGGAAAAAGCTGGGAGCTGAGGAAACACGCTGCCTACTGTGGCGCCATCTTGGAAAGAAAAAGAAGAAAAAAGGAAAAAAACACAACAGGGGAGTGGAAGAGGCCCGGTGAAGAGGCCTGCCGTTCCAACGATCTACCAAAGGCAAGGGCCGGGCCCCCATGCATGCACCCATTCAAAACCCTGGCAACACACCTGGTGACCCAGGCCCTCAGGCCCAGCCACAACTCCAGCCTGGAGGCGGAGCACCTCCAGAACCCCAAGTCCACAATCCCACCCTGGACCCACCCAGGAGTAACGCAGCTACCAAGCCGGTAGCTTCCAAGCAGAAGCGGCGTCCGCATCATTGCTGCACAAGAACACGGCCGGAAGCTGGGACTTCTGCAGAGCACCCGGCAGTGGTAAGTAAAAAAGACTATTTTGCTCATACTCTTTCCGAGCTTGGAGATAAAGAGACTCCTTTGTCGGAGACTTTGTTAGCTGTTCACAGGCACGTTTTCCAGAGTGTTTGGACTCCAAGTCTGTCTTTTCTAGGCTGTTATTTCCAGCTCTATGGACTTTAAAGACTGTTTTCATCTTGCTCCTTCTGAGCCTGGAATTATAATGACAGAGACAGTTAATTCCTGCTCATTAGATTTACAGACTGTTTCAGCTGAGCTGGCTACAACTAAGGCTGTGTGTGAGTCTGATACACGATGCACCTCTGGACCCCTGGAGGTTTTTAAACCGGTGCAGCCCATTCAGCCATTTCAGCCATCTGTCTCTGATGAGAGCTCAGGTGAGCCGACCCAGTCTTCTTCAGTCAGCTGAGAGCTCTGATGTGCTCATTCAGCCAGATATGGACTACTTATTGCTCTCTCTGCCTGACAAGTGCCCTGAGCAGACTGAATACTGGTAGCTGCGGTCTGAGTGCCCAGCTTAGCTCCAGCCAACTCCACCCCAGCTAGAGGTTTCTGCAGGTAGCGGTCCCCTATGTCTGCAATGTTGCCATCCGGTAGCGCGATCCCCTCAGTTCTGACTTCTTTCCGTCACTTTGTTACCATCCAAATACACTTTTCCGGTCTGAACGACATTCCGATGTCATTGCTGTATATCCTGGTGGTGTGGATCCGTGAATCGATGTCTCGTTCATGCCTGGAACTGGAGGTGGGTGAAAATTGCTCCATTCTGTAGTCAGTATCCGTAGCCAGTCTTGTCACTGAGGGGGTTCAGGCCTATGCAGAACAGCAGTGGGGACAGAGCATCTCCTTGGTAGATCCCTCACTTGATGGTGACTTGTGCTATTGGCTTGAAGTTGGCCTCTAGTGTAGTTTGTGACATACCAATTGAGTTCCTGATGAAGGAACTTAGGGTCCTGTTGATTTGTACACTTTTAGGCATTCCAAGATCCAGGTGTGTGGCATCGAGTCATAGGCCTTCTTGTAGTCAATCCAGGCAGTGCACAAGTTGGTCAGTCTGGTCTTACCTGCTTTGTCTAGGAGGAGCTGGTGTTTTACTCCTCTGGTATTCTTGCTACTTCCGTTCTGTCCCCCCACTCATGTATAGACCAATGTCCCTGTTCATCTTAGCCTCTATTATTCCTGATAGGAGCTTGCATATGGTACTGAGGCAGGTTATTGGCAGGTAGCTGGATGGGAGCGGTCCCTTCTTGTCATCCTTGGGGTTCAGGACTGTCCCGCCTTCAGTTAGCAATTCCGAGTGTCAGATCAGGGGGAACCAGGACATCAAGTCAGTAGGGAGATATCATCGCGCCTACACAAGATTAGGTACTAAAGCCCCAAGTACGACTGAAGGTGTGAGAGTGTGAGAGCACTTGACCTGACCTACGGGATCATGGTGAAGCCAGAAACCTAAACCCTCCATGGCCGATTATCAAGACTATATGAAGTACCATCTGAAGGTCTACTAGAAGATGTGAATGCAGCATTACAGACAATCCCTACTGCGACCATCACTGAGACTAATCAGCTGATTTGCACCATGGCAGTGATCACAGAGATGGATGGCTATAAGATGAAGAGCCACAAGGAGAAGTACCCTGCATGGAGAAGGAGATTAAAGGCCACAATCAAGGTAGCACGGAGGGAAGTTAGGCAACATCTGAAGCTGCAGAAAGGTGTGATGTATCATTCACACAGAGAAACTTAGGGTTCAGTATCTTGCTCAAGGATGCTTTGACATGAAGATTAGAGGACCCCAGGCTCTCCAGCCACAGCAGACATAAATATAAATGAAATCAAAACAGTCACATGCCATTTCAGCCCTGATGTTGCACAAAGAAACTGTAAAGACAGTTTCTTTGTATTTTAAAAAGTACCAATGTAGTTGAACTTTTAAACTTTATGGCTACTTGTTCAATCACATTGATCGCACATCCCAACATTGCCTTGAGGCATCTGTTGTCACTGAATTAAATTAAATTAAACATCTGTTACTTTTATCCAGCAATGACACAGACACAGTTGGAAACAAATGAAATTCTGTAAATATGCTTTATAAAATCATGTAATTTCTTCTTTTAAAGTACCAGTCTGGAACACTTGTTTTCTTTGGTGGCACTTGTTGTGACAAATTCATTTTAATACTACACAACACAGGAAATCAGGCAATAATTGGTTTCTACCATCATTCTGTGAGCAGCTGTTCTCTAATTCTATGATAACTATGATGTTTAAAAATGAACAATTCTTTGTATATGCTTTTGTACTGTTTTCGTTAACTACTCGTGTCAGGTTCGACCCAGCATTTTGAGTTCTTATGTTTTGGTTTATTTTTGAATGATTGTTTTGTTTCTCTGATGCTATGATGATTATTATTATTAGAGTCCATGTTTCTGTTTATCCGTGTTTAAGGATTTGTTGTTTCATGTATTGTTTGAGTTGCATGTGTTATATTCTGTCTGCCTCTCTGTCTGCGTTTAGTGGTTTCTGGTTTCCTGTTTTATTGTGAAGGTCTGTGTCTCATGTGAGTGTGTTCAGTTCTGCTGCTCCCCTGTCTCGTCAGTCCAATTTCTCCCAGCTGTGTCTCCCTCCTGTTGCCCATTGCCTGATTACCACCCTGTGTATATTAGCCCTGTGTTTTCCTGTGCTCGGTGTCGCGTGGTACCATCAGATTATGCCTGCGTGTTTCTGTTGTCAGTGTTCACTTCATGTTTTGTCTTCATGCCAGCAATAAAGCTGAGGTTTGGAGTTGTATTCAGTGTCCGAGTCTCGCACTTGGTTCCTCCTCTCCATCCGCCTCCACACAGAGCCCTGTGTTTTGTTTAATCCAAATATTCAAGTGTAAAAAATCTAATATTGCATTTCCTGAAAGGTGAATTATGATTATGCAGTTATGTGCTTTTAATGTAAAGTTGCAACAAATTTGCAAATAGTGCAACAAGCACAGAGTTGATAATTGTGTAAATACTGAACTATTGCAACATGTGGCAAGCTGCAAACAGACTGAATGTGTCATCCTGTGTGAACCTGTAACGAGGGTGAGCCGCGCCTGATAGCGAGCAGGACAGATCTGCATCTTATCAAAGAAACTGATCTCTTCTTTGTTTTAGGGTGCATATCTCATTCTCTCTCTCTGCAGAAACACTGTTCATGTCACTGTGACTCTGCCAAAGGCAGAAATGCAGCTCTGTCCATTTTTATACTAATATCCCCTCGAAGTGTGTTTACTCTCAAACTCAAGGTCAAAGGAATCAATTCATCAAAGGGAAATCGCTCAGGTGTGTGTGTGTGTGTGTGTGTGTGCGTGTGTGTGTGTGTGTGTGTGTGTGTGTGTGTGTGTGTGTGTGTGTGTGCAGGTGTATGGAGCAGTTAGCAATATTGTAAGTAGCCAGCAGTGACTTATTTAAGTTCAAAGACTTTATTGATTGGCGAGGTGGTCTTAATCAAAATGCACTACATGTGATTAAACACGATGTCATATGTCTTCAGTCTTTTCAGTGTTTAGCACCTTCTAGCTTGTTTCTGTTTTACCACGTAAATAATATTTGGATGGTTCTTTTTTAGGAAGCATTGCAGAGTTTGACACAGATCAAGTAACAGAAATTGAAATGAGATTTGCACCCAGGCTTCATTAACTGCACATTCTGGATGAAACAACTTTGGTTCAGCCCCTTTTTAGACGGGAAAGAATGAATGAATCAGTATTACATGGCATTATAACATAAAAAAATACACTGACACACATTCCTGTTAAAAAGTCATGAACTAAAAATGAGTGAAAATGCAGCCAAAACTCTAAAAGATCTTCAGACAGCCTGGAGAACGATTGCCCAGGAACACTTTGAAATGGCAGTGATTCAGTGCTGTCAATTCAAAATTAAAGTGAGACAATGGAAACAGCTATGATGCAATGCCACACGACGTGGTTCACAGTCTCCCTAGCTCTCCTTCCCTTTGTTCTGCCGGTGAATCCAATCTCATCTCAATCAGCACAAGTGCTGGTGTTTCCTTCTCTCCGCTGCACTCTGCACACAGATGTTAAGCAAGAAGGCCATGCATGCATTCAAGTGTTACTGATCTGTTTCTCCTTTTCATCCAGTTATGGAGGTTGATTGAGGAAAGGGTTATCAGATGATTCAAGAGCAGATAAAGTGGTCCCGAGGTGTGGGCCACAGCATAAGGGGATCTGATTAAAAAGCCAACAGGTGAAACACCGGGAGGGTATTTCCACAACACCTGCATCAGGTCTGCTTTGAAAGGTGAGTACTGATCTCTGAAGACCGGGAACAAAATGCCAAAGCTGCAGATGTGGATGTGTGACAATGTTCTCCTGCCAGATAGTCATCGTAGACTTTCAACATTTGCAAAGACACACTGATGATTTGCACCGATAGAAAGATTGAGCAGACTGAGATAAACATTGTTGTGCATGAAATGCACTGTCAGATCATTATTTTCATGAGGGTAGCGCGCTATCATGACTGTTTATATTAACAGTTATACTGTAAGAATTCAAGGTGTCTCAACCTTTTCAGGCCCATCAGTTGATCCGATGGTCCCAACAATGAGAGCCACGGGCCTCAGGACCCCCATTGTTGGGACATGTGGTGGGTGAAGTCCTTCTGCTGTGCATAGCCGATGTTCTTCGAGTCTAAAACGCCTCTCAACAAGAAATAGTCAATATAGGTTTCATATAATGAAGCGAGTGCTGCTGTGCATTAATACTCTCCCCACCACTTAAAAATGTGCCATCAGTTTTTTCGTGTTACACATTAGTATTAAAAAAATGTTTATATGTATGCCCACCTCTCTCACTGTGGGAACAATGTGGAAACTGTATGTTAATATTTGCATGACATGTTTCTAACTTCACAAAAGAAATACTAACTCTGAATTATAGCTGATGGAGCTGCTACAGGCCTCCAGAACTTCCTAAATCAGCTTCCTCAGCTGCATGTTATACTGGACAATGGCACTCTCTGTAACTTTGCTTTTGTATCATTACCCAGGGAAATTACTTTGATAAAGCAGAGGCTTCCAAATAACTGGAAAGCAAACTTGAGAATTGGCGGGACTGTGCGTGAGTCTATGACTAAAGGTTGCATGTCTCAAAGAGAGAAATGATATAATGATATTTTCTGTAACAGCCGTTTATCACCAGCCTGTCATAACCTGCCTTAATCAGTCCAAACACAGATATTCATAACAGTGTTGCACTGCTGTGTATGTAAGGGCCAAGAGAAAGACGCTGAGCTTCGATGTGGGAAAATAAACAGTCTTACAAAAGAGCAAACAAGAGAAGGCTGATATTTTTGATGATATTAGACGTCAGAGGTGATAAAAACATTGCAGTGAACAAGCATAATCTTTTATGCTTCTGAAGTGAGTGTTTGTCGTGTTGATAGGTGTGTAAATGTTATCATTCTGATACACTCGATGTGTGGCTTTGAAAACATTGTAATTTCCATCATCTAAAGAAATCCTGCTGATAACGATTTCAGTTGTTTCTGGTCATTGTTATTCAGGTTATTGCAAAACTATCTAGCGCCATGCTTAGACTGCGAGGCGTTCCTCTCGCTGCTTTGATTGGGTCTTACGTGCAATAGCGCGTTCAGCTGAGATACGTGATCTGCAAGTATTTTCCTCCAAACTGTTGCAAGGTCAGCCATAGGATGACAAAGAGCTGGGATCTAATGAGGGTAATACAAAGAGAGAAGATGCACCACAAAATAAGGCAAAGTGCATTTGAGAAATGGTGCAGAGCATTTCAGAACACTTAGCCACGATATATGAACTACTCAGGGTCTACCACCTAAACAACTTATTACAGGATTTGGTTGCATCGTCTGCTCTATTACTGGATTGCTGTTCCAGTGCAAGAATCCACTTTATAGCTCACATCCAAAAGTGATATTTATCTAACAAAGGAAAAGGTGGACAGTAAAACAGATTACATAGTTTCATTATTGATTCGCCACAATATTCTTAAGTTACTTTTAGAGGTCCTGAGCAGTATCCGCAAGGCTAAATGATCACACAATGTCATTATACTCTGATTTCACCAGCCTTTTTAGGCCATCTGCTCGACTACAAGAAGAAAAATGTTTTTTCCTGCAAGAAAATGCAAAAAATAAGAAAATGACTTCAAAGACAAGAAGAGCTACGCTCATCTTCCCAGTCTGCACCCAGTTTAGGGCTCAAGTAGGGAAGGATGTTATCAAAGTTTTCATTTTGTCTATTGATCTGTGCAACTGTTTTATTATTAGTATCAAACAGGCAAGCTGTTGTAACTGGGAGAGCTCAGATATGCTTTACACAATTTTAAATAAAGCAATATGCATCGACACAGCCCATAGTTCACCTCTCCATGAAGCTTCATTTCATTTAGTTTGACAGCATTTACATAACTTTGTTTTGTTTTGGTTTTTTTTGTTTTTTTTTTTTTCTTTTTTAAATGACATCAGAAACAGCAGTATGCGACATTACGTGATGGCAGAGCTTCAGTTCATCCTTTGTCATTTTTTTTATTTTATTTATTTTATTTTTTTTTTTTTATAGATAGGACAGGGGGAATGAATGAGAGAAAGAGGGGGAGAGAAAGAAAGAAAACCAAAGGGGAGAAGAGACGGTGAGAGGGGGGGGAAGAGAGAGAAAAAAAAAAAAACTCCTGGGTCACCTGTATGGAGAAAAAAAAACAAACAAACAAAAAAAACAAACAGAGGAGACAGCAAACAACAAAGAGCAACATAATAATAGAGAAAACAAAGCACCATCACAATAAACTAGCTAGTCATAGATATCAATATTTACTAAATAATAAACGATATTGTGCAGCACGCAAGATAGACAGCGCACAGTGTGCTTTGAGGCAGCAGCCAAGAAAGCTTTAGTCCGCGTCTGTGAATACCCATGTGTGCATACCTGTGTGGATCAGCATGCTTGCATTCCAAAGGTTTCTCCATGTAATGATCTGCTAGGGAGTGTGGGGGGGCCACAGCCCCGTCCTCCAGGGTGTGAAGCGGGTATGGAGGAGATCAAAACTCCAGACATCCAGAGGCCCCCAGAACACAAGAGACCATGGAAGACCAACAGAGGGGCAGCCGCGCCACTGTTCCAGTAAGAGCTGAGGAGAGTCCCAGATGAGGGCTCGCCCAGCAGCCGCGGAGCAGAAGCCAGGGGGGGTTGCAGTGACGCGCCCGTGAGCTCCGCCGGCCCCCAGCTGTGCCTGAGTGACCAAGCCCCAGGCCGAGAGGCCGGGGGCACCCCACCTCCAAAGGGGCCCGAGCGAGCCCCAGGCCCCAGGCCCCGACAAGCGGCCGCCAAGGAGTGAGCCGGTGTGTACCCAGACGCCCACCCCCAGACACAAAGAACCACCAACACACCGACACCTGAGGGAGTCCGCCACCGGCAGGGGAAGTGGTGGTGGGTGGAGATAGGCCTCCAAACCTTGGAGGGCCTGAGGTGTCCCCAGAGAGGTGGCGTCTGATACCCAACCTGACATATAGACACAGACATACAGGCACCCACAGACACAAACATCCATTCCCACCCTCATGCTCTCATATGCACTCACTCCACACTCAACCAACGTGGAGACAGACATAAAGAGACGCTGTACACACAATCACACTCCCCAAGCGTACTCTACAAACCGGGTCTAGGTACCCTTGCCCCTGGAGGGGGGAATTGCACCCAGACCCAGGTCTGGGTGCAACATAACTTTGTTGACAAACAAACAGAAAAAAATATACACCTCAACACACATTTCAGGGGCGTCCCAGATACTTCGGTTTGTGGACCTAATTTGGGAGGTCCAAAGGTTTTAGAAATAATGACAACATAATCGTGATCCTGGTCACCTCCAGTGGATTTGAAACCAAACAAGACTGAAGTGCAGACTTTCAGCTTTATTTCAAGACCTTAAACAAAAGTATTACATTAAGGGATTACAGCCATTTTTAAACATTTTCTCCTCTGCAGTGATCTAGAACCCAAAGATGTCGACTTATTTCCACTCTTGAAACTCTTTACTGCAGCAGTCTTCAGCTGCTTCCTGTTTGGTAAAAACGCTCTGCTGCGGTGAAATCAGGTGACAGATTTGGTCATCCCATTTGTCTGACTTTAAAAACTATTGGATTTATTTAACCGGTATCTAAGTCTCATTTCTTTATATTTGCTTTGAAGAAGCCACACTTTCTTTATTTTGTTACAGTCTTGAGCAGTAGATATCCATGCTCAGTTTCAGTCCAGTCCATGTACTTAATCATTAGGTTTCTTGTTGTTTGTGTTGTTTGTTGTTGGTTCAAGGGATGAACCAGAGTTGTATTTATGCACAACAGTCAGCTTAGCAAAGAACCAATTTCAAATTGTATCTTTAGGCGCTTTATTAAAGGCAGAAACACAGGACGTTCTTTGCATTTCTTTAGTTGAATTTGTGAGAAATACCAAAGATAACACATTTATGAAAGACAAGGTTATTTCTAAACAGTGATTACCTGAACTATATGTTGGCATGGTGTGTCATTAAACATCAGATGAAACTAAACAAATGGAGGACAAAGAAGACGAACTAAAAGAAGTTTGAAAGTTCAGGCTGTGTCAGAGGGGGTCAAAACAGATGTTGACTTTTAAGCTCGTCAGAAGTTTTTTGTTTTTTTTACATTGCATCTCTATTTATATTTCCACATATAAATAAATAAATCACTCAATCTACCTTTCCCATTTTCCAATCACAAAGAGAAATAAGTGGTAGCCAGGATTGTGTGCACACTTGTGTTCATCCTTTCTCAATAGTTTTTTTCCATAACTAGTTTTAGATGTTTTCTGGAAAAGTCTGATTTGATCTTCTTGTTGTTTTAGAGTGGGACCTGTCGACTTAAATCCTCTGTGTTGGTTTGTCCGTCAAAGACTGGTTTAATTCACTTCACTTCAATTCAGTTTTACTTATATAGCGCCAAATTACAACAGTCGCCTCAAGGTGCTTTACATTGTAAGGTAGACCCTACAATAACACATACAGAGAAAAACTCAACAATCATATGACCCCCTATGAGCAAGCACTTTGGCGACAGTGGGAAGGAAAAACTCCCTTTTAACAGGAAGAAACCTCCAGCAGAACCAGGCTCAGGGAGGGGCGGGGCCATCTGCTGTTATGGTGACAGAAGAGGGGCCTGAAAACTGAAGGCTCTGCCTCCCATTCTACTTTTAAATACTCTAGGAACAACAAGTAGGCCTGCAGTGTGAGAGCGAAGTGCTCTAACGGGGTGATATGGTACTACAAAGAACTGGAGCTTCTCGGTTGGCTCTTGACGAAGGCGGTCGCACTTTCTCCCTTCCCTTATCTTTCCTGCTTGGCTTTCTCATGTCTCTGTCTAGTCTTGTCTGCTTCTCTCCCTCTAAGAGTCTCACAGTCTGTTCTCTAAAACCTAAAGGACGAATTATGGATTTGATCAACTGGTCCCTGAATGCAATTGACACCCATGACAAGACATTGAAGACATCTTTTCAGAACCATGATAACGGGGTTCTTGCTGATCGGCGTTGGCTTGGCCCTGGCTTATGGAAGAATAAAGAAAGTGGAAACAACTGTTCAAATCCCCACAAGGCTGCCCGCTGTGTTGATTGGAACGATGGAGCGAGCCGTGGCTTCTCAGAATGAGCTCATCACTCATCAGACGCAGCACGGAGGACATCTTGGAGAAGCTTGCGGCCACTGTGAGTGCTGAGACTCTGACAATCTGACAACATCTTGGAGAGGCTCACGGCTGTCGTGAACACTCGTGCTCTATGAGCAAACTGGATAACATCTCGGTATGGATGATAACATCGTGGAGAGGCACACGGCTCTCCAACGGGAATGGTGAGGAACCAGTGATGGACATTAGATCGACTGTAAAATTGACATGCAGTGGTTCGCACTAAAGAAAGAACACCACCATTATTTCATGCAGCTACCATATCAGCACAGCTGCGGTCTCAAGGCTGGAGCTGAACATAACAAACTGTGTTTAGACTCTTCGTTCCAAACGCCCTGGTACGCTTATCTCCAAGGCCGAGTCGGACGGCGGGTCTGGGCCCAGCGCTGGATGAATAGCTGCAGGGCTGGGTGTCTGGATCGGCTTACTTCTCACCCCTCACTCACCCCTTACTCACCCCTGTTGCTTGTCACGTGCTTCATGATGTTGTGATGTGGACACTTTTTTGTTTTCTGTTCTCATGCTGTCCTCCCATAGGAGCCCAGCATGAGTAGAGGTCTCCCCCCGTCTTGCCCATTGTATTGTACATTTCAGTGTTTTTTCCAAAATACCACCGGTCTCTGACCTGTCTCCCCATCTCATGTCTGTGTTGTGTATGATTATTTAAGACCTTGTATGTGAGGAGCAGGATTTTGAATTCTGGATTTAACAGGAAGCCAAAACAGGAGAAATCTGCTCTCTCTTTCTAGTCCCTGTCAGGACTCTTGCTGCAGCATTTTGGATCAGCTGAAGGCTTTTCAGGGAGTTTTTAGGACTTCCTGATAATAATGAATTACAGTCGTCCAGCCTGGAAGTAATAAATGCATGAACTAGTTTTTCAGCGTCACTCTGAGACAGGATATTTCTAACTTTAGAGATGTTGCACAAATCGCACACACACACACACACACACACACACAGGAGCAGCTCAGCTAGTGACTGGAAGGTTGGTGGTTTGATCCCTGACTGTTCCTCGTGCCATCCTCGGGCAAGATACTGAACCCAGAGTTCACTGGAGTATAAACGGTAAATGGGCTGGTTCTTATACTCAGAGCACTTTACACAACTGGCTTCATTCACCCATTCACAACCAAGAGCATCAAATTTATCAACTGGGTCAGTTAGAGGTAAATCAATCAAATAAGTTTACAATATCCACTTAATGTTGGGCTTACTGTAGCTGCGATGGTGGTTCATGTTCGTACCACAGTCCAGGTAAAAAATACATGTGGACAAAGGCTTCAGCCTTGACATCCTGTGCACATTTGTCGTGCATGCAGGCCCAGTTTGTGATAGGTGCCTTGTATTGTCTGAGCCGTTTGCTCTCAAGTTTGTGAAGATAAAGCTTTTCCTGCTTTAATGGTTGCTGCTGGGTTTTGTGAAAAGCCAGCGCCTCCTGAGGAACGACTCAGAGAATAATGTCATATACCCAAATACCATTTGCTTTTTGAGTGGTCGAACAACATGTGTGTTACACACTCATATTCAGTGTTTCAGTACCAGTGTGCTGGATTCATGCATGTTCTCATTTTACTTATACAGTATTACCTTAGTATAGACTTGCAACTATAGCTAGCACGTGACTGTTCTGTGTGTGCAATGAAAATGTGCAGAACTTGCTGCGATATTTGTCATAAAGCTTGCATGTGAACACATAGTGTGTCACATTACATTATAGTGCATTTTATGAGAGTGTATAATATCTTTCAGTGAAACATCTAGTTCTTATGCCCAGATTTCAACAATAGTATCCATATTTCAATGGCCTTGTTGCAGCGAATGTCTCTCTTTCTACTTAATCCGGTGCAGGTACTGCCACTGAAATAGCTACTCTAGCTACCAGCATCAAAATATCCACACCCCGAGGCACAATGATCAGAACACAGCTTGAATACTTAAGTGTGGAGGGGAGTGTGCGAGGGGCGAGGTGCACTTCAGTATCCATTCAAGCCCATCTCTGACATATTCCATGGCCTTGAAGTCTCTGGAGAGCATGGCGGTGCTGTCTGGGCTTTGTTTACGGATCACAGCTTGTTTACTATGAACCCCGGTGCCAACGCTGAAGAGATGTGGGCCCAAGATGTTTTATCTCTTGTCAGGGCTTGCTTCAATTAAATTAATGGAATCCATTCAGCTCTCCTCTTTTCCTTTCCCTTTTAGGCCTCAACCAGAGATGAGAATACATTAAAAAGATCTTAGAGCCCTAAGATGGTACATCACAGTATTAGCCTGAGTCAGTCATTTTCCCCAATAGATTTTGTTCTTTTCTTTACCCACTTCTAAACAAGGCAGGCTCCCAGGCATATCCCATCTGTCATTTATTCTTTGGTAAACATTATAAATTCTGTACTAGTTTTTCATAAGAGATTATTATTTGAAGATCACGCCCAGAATGTTTTCATAACCTAGTAGCCCAAACATTTGCACTCAGACTAGCCTTTAACTTTTTACTGTAATAGCCACTTACTCAGTGACTCATTGATAAGGCCATTGGTTACATCCCAGGCTCAATAAATCATTTTGCAGATTATTTATAAAAAATAAAGAAATTCCAGCACTGTCAAAACTCTCTGAGACCTTTGCAACCAGGGAAATTCCTACTTCGACTGGAGTCTTTGTTTCACGTGTTTGTCAATGAATACTTTGTTTGCTACCTGTGCAAACAGGTATCTGCAAATAATCTTATCTAAGCACAGGCTACCATGGATACATTTGCTGGAATGTTATCTTTAAACAACCACAAAAGTGAGATTAAAGCTGTTCGTGTTGGTTTACAGCAATCACGTTAAATGTCTGCTCCTGGTTTAATGATTCAAATTATAACAACTGATGGAAACAATAATGCTGATGGTTTCCCACCCACGTAAGACCGATGGACAACAAACATATAGACCAAGAACTAGTTAAAGTGTTGGTGATACCACTGTTCAATGGTTTGTTTCCTACCTTCCTGTCAGAGAGGGGATTCTTGACCATAACTGACAGTTTGATGATGCGTTCAGATGAAACTGAAGCTGTAGGGATCTTTTCTCTGTTTAGACAGAAGAGGTGTTTCTTTCAGGCATTTTTGTTCTAATTATACTGTTGTGAACATTTACCATGATAACTCGGTGTGTAGAGGATTTTCTCTGAGCACTTGACTGAATAGATTTGTGATACGTGATGTGTTGTTGTTCATCTCCGGCTGTATAAATAATGTCATTATCACACTTTATCTACAGTACTCTGGACCTGATGGATGTCAACAAATTCCCTCTGTTGAAACTCTTTACTGCAGCTGTCAGAAATGTTCGTGACTGACTGTATTATAGGACCAGACTAAAGAAACACAGGTCTTTATATTCTCCTGCACAATCCAAACGAATTTTAGGAACGAGGACAGGAAAGCAGGTTTTATCACAGTCCTTATCATATGCAGTGGTAATCGTAGCTGTGGTCCACCTCTGAAATGACGTGAAAATTACCTATCAGCTGGCAAGGGGAAATTACTGGTGAAGAAAGCTCTTGTATTCCTCCATCCTCCCCCATGTTGATATTACACCCTTCACCCTTCACCCCCACCCCCCAAAACCACCACTCACACACACACACACACACACACACACACACACACACACACACACACACACACACACACACACACACACACACACACACACAAAGCAAGCAGTGGCACACATGGAAATTAGAGATTATTATGATAGAGGGAAAGTAAGGCTGGATTGGGAGGTGATTTTCTGCTGAAACATGACAGAATAAATACTTTGATAGTTATGACTGAGCCCAGTATCGGCACAAACAACTGACACAGGATATACTTGGGTATAAGTGTGCGAGACAAGCACTCCCTTGGCAATCATTATCAGAGTCATCTCTGATTTAACAACACCAATTTGTCATGCAGTCATGGCAGAGGGATTAATAAAAAGTATCAAACATCAAACATACCAATCTCTGGACGTCAGTGTGTGACAGCTATGCTCAGAGCCTGCTGGTGACTTTGTGTAGCCATGCATCACTGATGATTAAACTACATACTGCACTTCATTAAAAGTGCTTGCTGCATGACAATCATGCTGGACAACACCGGTTTATTTAGCTGTTTAGTCCTGTCTGTGCAGGTGCTGAGGCTTCTTTCTACTACTGAGTATAGTTTGATTTGCCCTACACAATCTATCGCCATCGCTCAACATCTGTTACTGCTGCAACATTGGAGCAACACTTGGAATAAAACATAGAGCGACAGTAATAAAAATAACAACAATGATAGTGCCCAAAGCCAAGAGATGTTTGAAGCTATAAAACATATTGAACATTTGGTGGCTTGATCCATGACTGCACTGAGTAATTTTATATTTGCCAATATGTGCCAAGTTTTAAACTTTCTATGCTGTCCTCGCCCTGAGTCTCTTAGTTTCACCAGCTAGACAGCGAGATAACGATGTTCCAATAACCAGATTTATTTTCCTTTTTGCGCTGATTTATTGAAGAATGGCCTCTGACCATTGCCTTCTCTTTGACCATCGTAAAACTGAAAGTACAAAATACTGTATTAGCTAACTAACATTGTAAACTAGCTTGTTACACTCTTACTGCACACTAACAAGATAAAACTTTCAAATGTACAAATTATCGTACCATTTTTACACAAAACAAAAGATAATAGTTATTTTATCGACACTCATACTTACAGACATATCTTGTCCAAGGCAACAACATTTTAAGGTCCGTATCAGCTTAGAACGATAACATTACGGTATCACTTTCCGCCATCTTTTATTTCTTCTTCACGTTCTCATTTTTTCCTTTCCCAAAGTAACCGAACCCATATTACAAAGCAGCTACTAGAGGGAGCTCTAGGGCAGCTTACAACTATAATATCCAATTTAAGTTATAAAAGGCAGAACACTTTCTATGAAAGAAAGGGTTTGACATAAATATATATGTACTGTTCACAACATGAGCGAGAATCATAGCAACAATATCAAATCTCATTTTCTGTGTAGGATCACGTTTTCACCTCATCCTATTTCACCTACATTTCCCTTTCAAAATAAAAGTAACATACTCTACAAAACTTACAAAAACATATAAGATGTTCAAGCATACTGAAGTCTTTTACATAATACCACAACATTACACTTTCTCCTATATATCTGATAAGGCTTATCCTTTTAGTTTGTTATGAAATCTAATGCTTTTATTTTGAAAGGGCAATTCGTGCAGGAAACAGCACAGTTAAAAAGCAAACACATAAATTAAATAAATTAAATTAGATATTTTCAGCCTTACTAGCACACAGCTGGTTATGGTTTTCTTTATTTTGTCGACAGTACTGATGTTTTTGTTTCTCATAGATTTCATTTATTTTTAAGTGAGATCATGTGAGCTGCTAGCACATCCGTCTAGCCTAATATATGGCCAACATACATGTAGGTGAATAGTATCAAACTGTGAAATGAATCAAGTTCGAGCATGCTTAAATTCACTGAGTTATATTTAACATGTGGACAGCTGTGTATTAGCAGAGTTTATTTTGTTGTTATTTCATGCTAAGTAGATTTTTTCTAATAACCATTAGCCTAAGGTTGTCAAATAGCATTCGTACTGCTGCTATTACATTATTATTGATAATAACATTATTTCTAATGTTAGTATTTTTACTATTAATGTAAACTCTAATTAATTTAAACTTTTCAGGATGTTAAAGTATGGTTATTTATTGTTTTTATTTCCTGTTACAGGCCAGAGTGTGAGAGTGGACCCAGAAGCAGATACAGGCCGAGGCCCAGTGCTAGATTTTCTAACAGAGCTTTATTTACAAATGCTTGGGAACTGTGAACATGAAGCCAGAGTGAGATTCGGTGAGGGGGTCGTGGTTCGACAAGCGAGAATCGGAGTCACGGCAACAGAGGGAGAGATGTGTCAGCACGGCCCTGACAGGAAAGAGAGTGGACGAGTGAATCTTTGGAGGCTCACTTTTCTGCAGGCGGAGAATTTGGAGCGGTCTGGGTGAGTATCCAGATGGTGTGAGCGATAGCAGTGAGTCCGGGCGGGATGATCCACTGACTCCAAGTGACGGAGGCAGGAGGGCAGGTAGGTGAGGCTTGAAGCTCGACAGTATGAGTCACAGCTGTGATTTCACAGGAAAGGCCAGCGTTCAGGTGTCATGGTTAGTGAGTCACAGGATGTAAATATGGTAACACTGTTCTGACAGCCACTGTGGACATAATCTCTGTCATTTCCCCAGACCATGCTGACTTTAGCCTCTGTTTCAGTGTCTCTCAAAACACTGTTTCCCTCCACCAGCTCCACCAGCCACGGTTCATGTTCCTGCCCCATGTGACAGACCATAGTTCATGTCCATGTCACTCTGAGCCTCTGCTTGAACCTGCTCCTGGGTCCACTGTAGGACTGGGCGATATGACCCAAAATTTATATCTCGATATTCTTTAGCTGGATGGCGATATACGATATATATCTCGATATTTTTAAAGCCATAAAGTAAGAACAAAAAAAGAGTTCTTAGTCACACTGTGTCCCAGATGTCACACAGGCACTTTTGTTAACATACAGCGTAGATGCACATGAAGAAATTACTCAGAATTATCAGCATTTATTAAATAATAATGCTCCATAAATAAAATAAAACAATGTTGTTTTTGTGCATAACAAAAAGCTCAGAGCTGTGCAGTCAAAATGTAAACTAACAGACCCTGAGCATAATAACAAAGATTTCACAGCTGCTCTGTTCCCAACGTGACTGACAGGCTGGAGTTTGAAGTCCTCTTTGTAACCGTGTCTCTTACAGGAGCCATTTATGGTCCTTATACACACAGTACGGAAATATTACGTTGAAGCACAGTACGTATCACTCCGCGAGTCTCCTGCCTACGGTAGCTGTAATGCTCCGACAACCCATCAAGCGGTGCGGCTTCGTAGCTTAGCAAAGTCGTACCAAAACATTGTTTGAAAGGTTTCTGAGCGCCGTGTACCACAGAAAATCGGTTTGCGGTCAGTAAGCACAACCAGAATTCATACATAAGGCGCGCTGGTGATTTTTGAGAAAATGAAAGGATTTTAGGCGTCAACGCGTTAGCCCGGTTAGCTCGTTAACGCGTTGACGCCGTCCAGCCCCACGCACGGGGCGATCCACAGTAACTCGTTAACAGAGATTTGCCCCGTTAATGCAGTTATGGCGTTAACGTCATGCTGACAGCACTAAAATAGTAATCTCCAAATGTTGTTGTTTACCGAGCAGCTCCTCTTTGGTAGCTGCCGTGTCCGTCCTGTCGTTGCCTGCAGGTGAAGCGATGGGGGAGGCGGAGTTGTGTTCAGTGAAGGAGAGGCGAGGCCGAGTAGAGACAAAAGTGGACGAAAGAGAGGCAAACTTGCGGCTCCACAAGTGTGATTATAACGTAACATAGACTATATCGATATAAACGATATTGTCGCATCTCATATCTCGTATAAAAATATATTGATATATTTAAAAACTCGATATATCGCCCAGTCCTAGTCCACTCCTTGTTTCTGGCTGCCGAGCCGTGACACCAGGTAAACATGAGTATGGGTGAGTTGGCGAGTAGATGAACTGAAAAATGACAGGAACACAAAGACACCACAAGGCGAGTAAAACAAGTACTGTGATCCACTGTAGGACCAGACGTCCGAGCACTAAAGCAGGTTGGTAGACGATCTGGCGAACACCAGCTGTGTGTGCTGGTCTGAAGTACAGCCGGCTGGAGTCACCACCAGGTGTGGATAATAGGAGCACCAGTGAAAACTGTCTCAGCCTAGCTCTTCTGGGATCCAGGTGCTGTTGACATTCCTGAGTAGGGATGGGTATCGTTTAGGTTTTATCCGATACTTATTACATATTACATTACAACCGGTACTTTGGAAACGGTGCCGGTGCTTAAACGGTGCTTGAACCGGTGCTTAAAGAATGGAGAACACAAAATTGGTCCAAAAACCTCTCGGTTTTCGGAATAAAAGAAGTAACTGAGTTAGACGTGGTCTCCGTGGTTCCTTAGTCATAGGATATCACACTAAGGTTGTCCTTATAATGAGAACCAGGGAGAACGGATGGATGGAGAAACTAAAAGTGTCAGAAACTATGGGAGAGTTTAACCACTCAGAGTGGTCACTACAGTGGACAGCTGTTCAAAGGCTGCTTCCTTGTATTTGTGTCAGTGTTGATGGTATACTTGCACATAAAGCACTACATTGAGTGGACATGTAACAAACTCTTTGAAAAGTACATGTTTAAAAAAATGAAGTTCAAAAATCTATTTTCATGCCTACAGATGAATAAAACTCCTGATTGAGTTTGTCATAATTCATGCATTGAAGTCCGTTTTCATGGAGCGAACTCTTATAGTCAGTGTGGCTGTTTTTAACGTCGCTCTTAATGATCTGCTCACATGTTGGTGATCACTTGTGTGTCTGGACTATTGTATTTCTTACTTGTTGTATTTGGTGCAACGTTTGCTGGACATTAGATTTAAATCTCAAAGAGACTTTTCACCTGGATGAATAAACGACAATGAATGAAAAACCAAATGTAATAAACAAGTGTTATTGATAAAAACTGGCTCACGTGCTGTTAAATAAAAGCACTACTTTGCATGAGAAGCAAGACATGAATGAGAAAGGAACAAGGCCATAGGAGCCTAAGAAAAGCTAAACCTGGACAAAGAGCTAAAATTACTAATTGGTTTACTGATCAGTTGTACTTTGTTCGATTGATTTGCAATTAATTCTGGTTTGCGGTGCAAAAAGACAGAGGCTGGCGCCAACCTTGGAGGCTGTGGATATCTTATACTCACTTAGAGGGTGAAGGGAGGAGAATATCAATACAATGTTGTGAGTCTGGCCCAGTGCTCACACTGATACTGTCTTCTTCATTTGTTGAAGCTATGAGGAAGAGTGTATGGAGCAATACATTTTCTGTCAATTTAAAATGGAAGTGATGGATGATTTATCCTTTTAAGTGCAGGTGGGTGGTATGTAATGCTGATCTGCCGGTGCCATTAGTGTGACCTTATGCTTTAGGATACGTAATGTGGAATTAATGTTTCATACTCCACGGGGATGAGTTACACAGAGTCATGGAGTAAATATAGCTCCTTTTATAAGAAAACCATATCACTGTAAAAGAAAATATGGAGGCAGCCAATAAACTCTCACCAGTGTGCATGTTTGCCTTCCAGTGCAACTAAGGATGTTTGTTCATGGCCACATAAACACTGTTTGTCAAACGTGATTTTGAATGTGTGACCCTGTGAGTCCCTTGAGTTGCTTGGACAGAGAACTTCAACAAAGGAGGACCTCTAGAAGCTGGTTTTGGTGAAGGTGACAGAGCTGGAACATTATTAACGGTGTTTTGGTGAAGTTTGGACATTGAATTGAGAAACAGAACCGTGAGCAGCAAATGAACTAAACACCCAGACGTTACAGCCAGCTCAGAAACAGGAAGCCGTCTTTAGATTGGCAGGTTCAGAAACGAATGACAAACGTTGATCACGAGCTCAGAAACACAAAATTCCCTCAGGAAACAAACACATCACTGGCTCAACAAAGCAAAACATTCCCATATTATCAGATGGCTTGGAAACAACTTGGTCTTCACGTTAACTGGCTTCCAAACAGAGGACATGGACTTATCTGTGCGTGAGAATCCAGGTGACAGGTCGTCGTAACACAAAGGCAGAGCAGCAGGTTCAAGCTGAGGCACAGACCAACAACAGGAAGAACCTTGCTTCTGCTGGGAAGAGCCGAGGACGCCGTGGTAGCTGATGCAGAGGGAGAGGATGGTGCAGCTGCTGCAGGCTGATGAAGAGTGGACTGACCACAGTGATGGGGAGGGACCTGTCCACTGCTGCACCGCTCTCTCAGCTCCACGCCTGTATTTTCTCCCTTAGTTCAACTAAGAACACAAGTCTTGGACAACTGGAAAAGCTGAGAACTCTCCCTTATTATTTCTTCTATGGCATTCAGCACAACTGCCAGAGTCTTTAAATCTGGCAACTTGAAGATGTGGTTGATGATCTTATGCATACTCTCCAATTGCTCACTTCTAGCAAAGCTGAGTCCACTGGGTCCATTGTGGTTCATTCTTCTGTGCAGGCTTTGTGTCAGGTCCAAACATAGGACTCAGAAACTAAAAGGGTAAACTAAAAAGCAGCTTCGCTGTACAAAATAATCTAGGTAAACAAAACAAGGACATCAAATTTGCAATTAATCAAAGAGGGAAAAGTGCAAGGGAGAACATGACAAAGGACAAATATACACAAACACACAGAATAACGAGGGAACGAGCAAGAGGTGAAATAAAATCCATTCATAGGTCCATAATCTTTGGAGGGCCTATCAGAGCACAGCAGCACTGGCCTGCTCAAGAGATGAACAGCTGAAGCTAATCAGAGATGATAAAGGAAGTCGAACTGAATGCAAACCACAAGAGACGAGCGGTGGGCTGGACTAAGAGACATGTCCTTACCAAAGACAGAAGATAAGGCTGGGACAGGCTGGACACAGAAGGGAATAAACATGAAGGAACCAAGGAAGGAGGCAAAGATACCACGTCAGTTTATGACCCCCACCCCCCCTTACAGACATATTGTCCTCCCTTTGTTGAGTTCTCATTTCTTTAAGGATAGTTTCAGGTTAGGATATCTACAGCAGTTTAGGAGCACGCATCAGACAGCCGCTAGAGTCTCAAACATCAGTGCAACATAAAACCTTTTGTAAAACCATAACTCTTCTTGAAAGCACTCAACAGCACGAAAATGTCCGACTGTTTCAACAATTTAATTATTTATGTGGACAAGTTTGGTTCTATAATACTGAGAAATCATCTTATCTGTAAATCCAGTCAAATAATAAATGAATAACTTGATGAAAACCTTTTGATTTCAGTGCCTGCTGCTGTGTTTTTGATGCGTGGTGAGGCACAGCAGCCCTAATGCCCTCTTAGGGGAGGAAACAGAGAGATAAGGAAGTGAGAGAAAGTCTTGACCACAGATGTTCTCTGAGTCCAGACTGTTAGCTTTTTAGCTCTGCGAATGTAGTGATCTGGTTACCCAACATGCCACTGCCAAATTCAGAGACACACTAGAAGCTTCCCTTGAGACGCAGAAGTGCTGCTCCACTGTCTCCAGCATGGCTGAGAAAAAATCCGTCTTTGACGTCACTGTGTCTGACCACCTGCCAATCCTCCCCCGTTACACACTTTCAAATACACATTCAATTCAATTTAATTCAGTTCAGTTTTATTTATACGGCACCAAATCACAACAACAGTCGCCTCAAGGTGCTTTATATGTAAGGGAGACCCTATAGCAGAAAATCACAGAAACCAAATGACCCACTATGAGCAGCACTTTGGCGACAGTGGGAAGGAAAAACTCCCTTAAACAGGAAGAAACCTCCAGCAGAACCAGGCTCAGGGAGGGGTGGGGCTATCTGCTGTGATTGGTTGGAGTGAGGGGAGAGTTTTTGACATTAAATGGTTTAACCTGATATCTGAAAGGATACGAGACGTAACTAGGAAAGAAAAAACTTAACTTGTGACTAAATTTCCTAGTTTTAGACTAGTTGGTTAGTCTAAGGGTAACAACAGGCCGGTAACACTGTGGAAGCAAACTGCGCCTGCAAGGATAAAACAATTATAATAACATATTTGTAACAACATCATAACCTGCTGCCATGAACATGATTAAATCAAATTTGTATATACTGACTTCTGGTATTAACATCATAATAATAATAAGGTAAAATGAGTTGATGCTTATTATAATAATCCTTCCTCGTGTCCTCAGCATTCTTCTTTGTTTGAAGCTAACAGTGTAAATATTGTGTTAATATTTCATTGTGGCTCATTAACTTGTGCATTTTGCAGCTCTGACTCTACCGCACGTTTCCAGGTCATCATCACACTTCATAAAGTTTGCTGTGTTAGTTTATTAACATGGAATTAGAAAGAAATGTGCAGTTTCACATTTTGCAGCCCTGATTCCTGGTTACACAAAAACTACAACACGTGCAAAAAGCCACAACTTTAAACACAATCTTTACATTATTACCTTAAAAAGAAACAAGCATGCCAGGACATAAACACAGATAAAGTTCCAGTGTAGCAATACAAGCAGCTCCTGTAGGTGTGATGTAGGCCAGTGCTGCTGTGCGCTAATAGGCCCTCCAAAGATTATGGACCTGTGAATGGATTTTATTTCTACTGTTGTAGAAATGTTTTAATTTGGGATTCATGATTACTTGGAAAAGAGTTCCTGATGCTCAAAGATATCATCTTAACAAATCAGTATTTTGAATGTATAAGAATCAATATTGGTTTTACTGTCTCGAATATATAATCATGATAACTGGGCACAACAGAGCATACAGCATATCATACAATTACTGAGAAGATATGGAAATTAGAATTGCTTTAAAAATACCCAAATAAAAGACATCAAACATAAAAATCTGTGTATTTTGCTATTATTTTACTCTACAGAAGGCCAAAAAGCCCCGCTATTAATTCTGGGTCTGTGTCTGAAAAGTGCACCTTTGCAGGGATGGCATTTTGTGTCACTCCACCTCATCCTATGGCATCTTGTATTCCTTTGAAGGAAGGAGCTTCAGTTACAGGAAAATGAAAAAATTGCAATACTTTTCTGTCATTTTGTCTGCCTATTTTGAGTCAAATTAGATCAAGGGGTGTTGCATCTGTCTTGTGTAGCACAATGGGAAGCATTGGTTTGTTGGAAATGGTGGATGCACCTCTCCAGAAGATCAAAAAGGCTTCCAGTCACACTGTGTTTCATGTCATTTCTCAAGATATAACAATATTTCTAATGAAATCAGGCTCAGGCAAAGCATGAACCCAGATAAAACACGGCAGGCGCAGTTCATTTAATTTAGTCACAAGTCTTTTCTTTCCTAGTTACGTCTCGCATCCTTTCAGAAATGTATACTAACTACCTACAGATAGAGAGTACATTATGAGTGACAGTGCAAAACTATTGGTGAGGCATGATGAGCAATGTCAACTAAAATATGTCAGATGAATGTTTCCTGTATTATTAGCAATAATTCAGTAATAATAACCTTAAAAACAAGCAGACATGCTGTATGAAATTTCAGTAAGGAGAGATCACTCTGAAGAGTTGAACATGATTTACTGAGAGAGACAAATTGATGTGTTTCATGACTCCAATAACAGCAGATGGGAATCATGGATTTAGGACAGGACCCCCGGAGTCTAGACACTGGTGGTGAAGACTGAGGCTTAACTAGAGCCTGAGGTGTCTCAGGTGGAGGTGGGGAGGAGGTGGGTTGACTTAAAGAAGGTGGGCGAGAAGATGATTGGCCTATTGTAATGATGTCAGTAGTGAGATAGACACCGTTGGAAAGCAGTGGACACTCAGGACAGGAGGCCGACCGCGGGGCCAGCGGGTGTGACGGAGCAGACCAGTAGGCCAACCATGTAGAAGGCGGTGACAGCTGAGTAGGAGTGGGCGCCGACTCTCGGGCAGCATGGCGAGCGGTCGACGGTGGCGTGGACATGGACAAGGACCCTCGGGTTGGCGGGTTTCTGTGGACGGGCTGTGTTGGCAGGCAGCGAACAGACGTGACGAACCGCTCCCACTCAGAGATAGGTACGACGCATTACCTCACCTGTTCACCACCGACACTGATAATTCTCAGGATACTTGGGTACATTGCTTGGGAGGTGGAGGACGCCATTCGCCGAGCCCTGGAGACTGATCCGGAAACTGGCCCTGCGTATTGGTGCTATGCTGCAGCTGCTCACTCCATGGTTCTGGACTGGGTCACACAGCCACATTCTCGTGCCATCCTGGGAGAAGTAGGACCACTGCGTTACTCAAAAGATATTTCTGTTGAAAGACTCTGGATAAAGATGTCAGGGAGAATGTGGCCGCCTGCAGTCTGTCCCACACCCAACGCCCGCAGCTGCGTTTCAGCCATTAGTTACAGCAGACCGACCGTGATCGCACACTGCTTTGGATTTTGTGACAGTGCTACCTGTCTCTGCATAGAAGCGAACCATACTCACCATCATAGATACATTTTCGAAACCCTCACATTTCATAGCATTGCACAAGCTACCCACAGCTACAGAGACAGCCAAGATTCTAGCAGACGAAGTATTCAGACTTCACGGGAGTCCACTTGAAATAATGTCTGATAGAGGTCCTCAATTCACGTCTCAAGTATGCTTTCTGCACCGCTCTAAGGGCTAAACCCTGCCTTAGTTCAGCTTATCATCAAACCAATGGACAAACATAACAGTTAAATCATGAGCTAGAGGCCACCCTCCATTGTGTTGTATCCTGGTCCACATATCTCTGGTTGGGCAGAATATGCTCCTCCTCCTCCTCTGCCAGAGGCGTGTCACCTTTTGAATCTTCTTTAGGATATCAACCCCCACTGCGGTACCCTCCGTCCAGCCCCACCTGCAACGCTGCCGCCAAGCCTGGACACAGACGCTGGAGGCGCTACTCCGGTCCGTCAATCTGCAACGCCACTGCACCAGTCAGTGACCCTAAATCCTCTTCCACAGCATGATGTCTTTGTCTTGTCTTCCTGCCTCACGCTGTTGTGAGGGGGGGGGGGGGGGGGGTGTCATATGATTGCTGGGGGTTTCTGTTTTCTTTGTATTACTGTAGGGTCTCTACCTCACAACATACAGCGCCTTGAGGCGACTGTTGTTGTGATCTGATGCTATATAAATAGAACTGAATTGAACTACACTGAGGAACCATGTATGGTAAAATCTTTTCCTTTGCCAGAACAGACAAGTGGGCACAGGCCTTCTTTTATTAAAAACAGTGTCATGATCAAGGCCATTTGCTTTCAGTCATCTTTATACTATCGTCAGTGCTAAAATGTGTTTTTCAGAGCTATGGCAGCAATGATAGCTGTTATCATAGATCTTTTACATCACGGTGCATCTACCAGGGCTGATAGACCTGAGAAGCTGCACATTCAGTGTAATGATGCATTTAACAAAGGGATCTAAAACAATGGAGATCACATGTAAAGGCAGAAATGAAGGAAAACGCTGCTATGAACATGCCAAAGCAGCAGGTGGCGCTAGATTCCTAACCGTGCAGAAATGTTGGCCAATCAGAAGTCTAGAAGCCTCGGTGGGAAAAAGTAAACAAAGCTGGGGCATAGAAGCAGAACCGAGTCGTACGTGTGGAGGGACAGTAACTGTGTGTATATGTAAGCATTTAAACACTGCAGAAAGTAGAATTAACAGTAACAGTATTGTAGAAATTCATTTCACCGAAACAATAACGTGGCGCACAGTGTGACGTCAAAAAAGGCGCACACCTTTGACGCTGCGTTTTCTCCGTTTTTCTCGTCCACACGTAAATGCAAAAACTGAGTTTTCAAAAATATCCAATCTCCGTTTTCAGTGACCAAAAACGCCGTTTACGTGTGGACGAAAGGTGCAAACGCATAGAAAAATCTGCGCTTTCAAAAATACCCGGGTACGTGTGGACGTAGCCTGAGATCGGGCATGAGGTTGAGAGATACGGACTGTCAGGCTTATTGCAACACACAGCTCAGGTTCTGGAGGCAGTCTCCTAGAGAGGGCCTGGGTTCTACCCTAGTATTGGCCTTAGTGAACAATGGCAGACGGGGGTGAGTATGTTTGTACTGACTCAGGCTGGGCCCTTGCTGGGGAACTTCAACAGTATGCTACAGGAGGCTGAGGATCAGTGGATCAGAGTGTGCCATGTTCTCCATCTCCATTGCTGAAGCAGCTGGATGAAGCACCAGCTGTAAGGTGCTTAGTGCTAGTCATGGCTGAAACCCTTAAATCAGATAATCGACAAGTGAAGGGAGCCATCAACCTGAGGCCAAGAGTAACGTGGTTATAATGGCAAACCGTCATGCAACTAAGCAGGGGAAAGCGGTGCTCTACTTACAGTGTCTGTCTTGATTGACATGTCTCTGAACATTGTGTAGAAATCTGGACTGGAAGAATGGGGTGGTGGTGCTTCAGGAGCATGGGATGTCTGGCCTGTTGCTATGAGCCATTTGTTTGCAGTGCAACCATTGCAAGAGTTTAGTCCACATTGCTGACCATAAGTCGGACTCGTTCCAGGTGGGTCTGGGACTCAGGATTTCATCTTTGCTGTTGGAGACAGTATGGTTCTGTTCACACTTCAGTGGTTCACAGTAGAGTGTGAAGCGGTGGTAATGAGAATTAGCACCTTTAATTCTCAGCCCATGGTCCTCAAGCATAAAAGGGTGGAGTGCCCACTCCTGGTCAGAGACAAGTTGCTGTCCCAAGCTGAACACAGCTGAGGGGAGCAGGCGATTGGGAGACCTGTGATGTGGATGCTGCTCAAGTTTTTCCTTCCTACTGTCACCAAGTACTTGCTTGTCTGATTGACAGGCGACTGTTGTTGTGATTTGGTGCGATATAAATGAAACTGAAGTGAATTTGTGAAAAGAGAGCTGAGCATAAAAGATGTCAGTTGACCGGTGGATCTACATCCCTAACCTCACCAATGATCACAAGCTTTGTGTAGTGTAGGTCAGGGACTTCATCTGCTCTGCACTACCCGATCCACTGATGATGCCATAGCCCTGACACTACACACTGCCCTGTCACACCTGGAGAAGAGAGACACGTATGTGAGAATGCTGTTTGTAGATTACAGCTCAGCATTCAATACCATCGTTCCCTCGAAGCTGGACAGGAAACTGCAGGATCTAGGACTGAGCAGCTCCCTCTGCAGCTGGATCCTTAGCTTCCTGTCTGACAGACGCCAAGTGGTCAGACTGGACAGCATCACCTCATCCCCCATCACACTGAACACTGGTGCTCCACAGGGGTGTGTACTGAGCCCTCTCCTGTACTCACTCTACACCTACGACTGCACAGCCACTAACAGCTCCAACATCATTGTGAAGTTTGCGGACGACACTACAGTGGTGGGTCTTATCACCAACGGTGATGAGACGGCTTACAGGGAGGAGGTCAGCGCCCTGACCCACTGGTGTCAAGACAACCATCTCACCCTCAACGTCTCAAAGACAAAGGAGTTGATAGTGGACTTCCGGAGGTGCAGAGAAGTACACACCCCCATCACCATCAACGGCGCTGCTGTGGAGAGAGTGAGCAGCTTCCGGTTCCTTGGCGTACATCTGGCTGAGGATCTTACGTGGTCAGTACACACAAACAAAACAGTGAAGAAGGCGCAGCAGCGCCTCTTCTTTCTCAGGAGACTGAAAAGATTTGGCATGAGCCCCCGCATCCTCAGGACCTTCTATCACTGTGCCATTGAGAGCATCCTCACTGGATGCATCACCACCTGGTATGGCAACAGCACCGCCTACAACTGCAAAGCTCTCCAGCGAGTAGTGCGGTGCTCTGAACGGATAATTGGAGGTGACGGCTACAAGGCACAACCCCGCCCCCCATTTGGCAAATCTGATCACGCCGCCATCTTCCTCATGCCAAAATACAAACAAAGGCTGAAACAGGAAGTTCCGGTTCAGAGGAAGGTCGCGCGCTGGACTGATCAATCGGTGGCCGCGTTACAGGACGCACTCGATGATGCAGACTGGGGCATGTTCAGAAACAGCTCCGATGATGATGTCAACGTGTTTACGGAAGCGGTTGTGGGATTCATCGGGAAACTAGCGGATGATACCGTGGAGACAAAGACTATCACAATGTTTCCCAACCAGAAGCCGTGGGTGGATAAAACCATCCGCGACGCTCTGAGATCCCGCACCGCTGCCTACAACACGGGACTCATGACGGGGGACATGGACCCGTACAAAGCCGCGTCATATAACGTGCGGAGGGCGGTGAAAGAGGCGAAGCAGCGCTACGGGAGGAAACTAGAGTCACAACTCCAACAGAGTGACTCTAGGAGCCTGTGGCGGGGACTAAGGACAATAACGGACTATAAAGCACCAACAACCGGTATGACGAACGCGGCCGTGACTCTGGCAGACGAGCTGAACACTTTCTATGCTCGCTTCGAGGCTGCAGCTAAGGACTCCAACAATGCTAGTGTTAGCGGCGCTAACGGCTGCAGACAGGAAGATACTGCCAGCACCGGAAACGTGCTCGTCATCTCCGAGCATGAAGTAAGGAGAGCCTTCAAGAGAGTGAACACCAGGAAAGCAGCAGGACCAGACGGCATCCCAGGTCGTATCCTCAGAGACTGCGCATACCAGCTAGCTCCTGTGTTCACTGAGATATTCAACATCTCTTTATCTCAGTCGGTCATCCCCACATGCTTCAAAGAGTCATTGTTCCTGTCCCGAAGAAACCCCACCCTGCTTCTCTCAATGACTATCGCCCTGTAGCCCTCACCTCAGTAGTGATGAAGTGCTTTGAACGCCTGGTCAGACACTTCATCATTTCTTCACTACCAGACACACTGGACCCACTACAGTTCGCTTACCGTCCAAATCGTTCCACAGACGATGCCATCTCTCATCTCCTCCACACATCACTCACTCACTTGGACACTAGAAGGGGGAATTATGTTAAAATGCTCTTCATAGACTACAGCTCTGCATTTAACACCATAATTTCCTCCACACTCACCACCAAGCTGGAGCATCTGGGACTCAGCTCATCTATGTGTCAGTGGATCTCCAACTTCCTAACTGGCAGACCACAGGCAGTAAGGATGGGCGGACATGTCTCAGCCTCCACCACTCTCAGCACTGGAGCCCCCCAGGGGTGTGTTCTGAGCCCCCTGCTGTACTCTTTGTACACATATGACTGTGTGGCCACTACCAGCTCCACCACCATCATCAAGTTTGCTGACGACACCGTCGTGGTGGGCCTGATCTCTGATAACAACGAGACGGCCTACCTGAAGGAGATTAGGAATCTGGAGAACTGGTGCCAGAGGAACAACCTCCTTCTAAACGTCAGTAAGACAAAGGAGCTGATAGTGGACTTCAGCACTAAGCAGGAGAGGAACTACCAGACCCCCGTCATCAACGAGTGCCCAGTGGAGAGAGTGGACAGCTTCAAATACCTCGGAGTTCACATCACGCAGGACCTGTCATGGTCCTGTCACATCAACACCGTGGTGAAAAAGGCCCGTCAGCGTCTCTACCACCTCAGACGCTTGAGAGACTTCCAACTGCCCTCCAAGGTGCTCAGGAACTTTTACTCCTGCACCATAGAGAGCATCCTGGCGGGAAACATCTTAACCTGGTTCGGGAACAGCACCATGCAGGACAGACGAGCTCTACAGAGGGTTGTGCGGTCAGCTGAGCGCACCATCCGCTCCGAGCTCCCTGACCTGCACTCAATCTACAGCAGGCGGTGCTGGACCAAGGCCAGGAAGATGGTGAAGGACCTCAGCCATCCCAACAACAGACTGTTCTCTCTGTTGAGGTCAGGAAAGCGATTCCGCTCCCTGAAGACCAACACAGAGAGACTGAGGAGGAGCTTCTTCCCGCAGGCGATACGGTCTCTCAATCACACCACCACACAGTACTGACCCACACATATGGTTCTTACACACACACTGGACTTTCTGGACTTTGGTTTTGCACAACACTGGTCACTATATTCTTCATTTCCGGTTAATACTTGTACAGTTGCTGTTATTGTGTATATATTTATTTATATTTAGATTTCTTCATACATTCTTATATAGTTCTATATTGTGTATTTTGTTGTACAGTTATTTTATTTTCAACTTTAATTTATATATTTTATCTTATTCCTTCCCAGTTAAATTTACCCTTCATTCTAATTTGTGTTGTACAGTTATTTCATTTTTAACCTTAATTTATATTTTATTCCTTCCTAGTTAAATTTACCCTTTTTAATTTTTCATATTTATTTCCTATCTTATTCATAGCCTTTTCCTTTTTTTCTTTAGGTCACGAGCAGTTGTCCAAGCATTTCACTGCATATCGTACTGTGTATGACTGTGTACGTGACAAATAAAATTTGAATTTGAATTTGAATTTGAGCTTCCCTCCCTCCAAGACATCTACAGGAAGCGGTGCCTGAGGAAAGCGGGGAGGATCATCAAGGACTCCAGTCACCCCAGCCATAAACTGTTCAGACTGCTTCCATCAGGAAGGAGGTTCTGCAGCATCCGGTCCCGTACCAGCAGACTGAGAGACAGCTTCTTCCACCAGGCCATCAGACTGCTGAACACGTCATAGACACCTCAGCTTCACTACTGGAACTTTAACATTATGCACTCCATACTGTACAGTAACGCCACTGTTTTGCACATGTTCAACTCTGTATATTTTATATATTTTATTTATTGTTTACTCTATTTAATTTGTAAAATATGTGTACACACACACACACACACACACACGTAGAAAAATATTTAGTATACACATCCAGAAATGCATACACTATTATATATTGTACATATATTTATTAGTTTCAGATGTAGCCATTCTTGTATTTTGCTTGTTTACATTATTGTATTTTGCACAACTCTGTTGCTTGTGAAGCTCGCACACAAGAATTTCACTCGCATGTACTGTACCAATGTACCTGCACATGTGATGTGACAATAAAAGTGATTTGATTTGACCAAAAGAAAATTAGATCATGGACACAAGCAGCAGAGCTTTCTCCAAAGCATAGCTGGCCTCTCCCTTAGAGATAGGGTGAGGAGTTCAGTCATCCTAGAGGGGCTCCGAATAAAGCTGCTTCTACATTTTCAAAGGAACCATTTGAGGTTATTTGGGCATCTAACAAGGATGGTTCCTGGGCGCCTCCTGGGTGATATATTCTTTGCATGTCCTACTGGGAGAGACCCTGGGGTAGACCTAGGATACACTGGAGGGATCACGTCTCCCTGCTGGCCTGGGAATGCCTTGGTATTCCCCTGGATAAGTTGGAGGAGGTGCCTGGGAAGAAGTAAGTCTGAGAATCTCTGCTTTGGCGAATGCCCCTCCAACCTGACCCCTTATAAGCAGAAGAATATGGATCAATGGATGGATGGACATTTAGTTTTGTGTCTTTTTAATATTTTTAATAGAAAACATACAACCTTTAGTATAGTGTAAACACAGGAAAGTACATGTGATGCGTGTAATAGTTCCAGGTTTATTCAGCACTGAAATATAAACCGATACATTCTCTATATTTTTTTAAATGTTCTTCATGTGTTACAGTTTGCATTTTGTGCAAATATATGATGATGCATGTGTTCACTTTAAAAGGTTGGTTAAAGTCCTTTGATATTCAGCAGTGACACAGTACAGGCAGCCTTACTGTAACTGTCTGCAGGCAGAACCAGGACAGGCTGAATACACTTTTGTATCAGAGATGTTGTGGAAAGATAAAACGTCTTTTTTTCTGCTGCTATCAAAGCTAAAAATATTATATATGTAAATGTGATTGCTGACATTCTTATTTCATTTTTTTAAAACATTTTGTAGTCAGCGCCATGTTCAGACTGTTTAGGCCTTTCTGACTTGAGCAAGCCTGCTTTTATTTTTAAAATACCTTCTTTCAAAGCACGTTTTCTCCTCAAGATGTTTTTTAATGTATAAAAGATAGAAGCAGGATGTTCTACAAAAGAAAATCCAAGAGAGCACCTGCATTTGATTTTTCAGCCTGCCATTTTCCTCATTAGCCGTATATTCAATTAGGCTACACATCCCCTGCATTGTACGGCTGAGGAGTGGGTCAAACACTCAAGACACTTGAAGAGCTTCAATGCGTATGCCTGGCTTCATGTTAGATACCAGAAAACTGACTGAAGATTATCATCAAACACTTGTGACTAATCTTGGACTAAATCAGTGACAATGACTTTCTGATTAAATATTCCTCATCCTATATTCTGCTGAGCTCAACAACTTCTCCATTTTATATAAGCTATATCTGCCAAACCAAGAACTCGAGGGTCTGCATGTGCACTTGATCATTGTCCTCAAGATATTAAAAATTGAAGTGGCAAAAGAAGAAACACTGAGATGAGAAGATCCTGCCAGGGATTAAAATGAATCTTCATTAGCAGCTAAAAGCTGAAAATCAGCAACTAAATCAAAAGAATGCACTCTGATGAAAGCTGGAAAATTACTGTGGATCAAAACAAATGGAGTCGCATTGACAGACAATAACCTTAATCCGTCCCTGCACAAGAGAAACAGACTATCGTTACAGCAACAAATCAAAGCTGGAGCTGGAGATGCAACTCCCTCAAAATGCTACCGTATCAATGACATACAGTCATGTGGAAAAGAAAATACAGTCTTTAGTTCTACGGTTTATAGAGCTCATCAAATCAACTGTGTTTTTATTTCACAACATCTAAGCCAAAATAGACATGCATTACACCAACTATTTCCATACAAATTAAGAAGACAAATAGCTGCCAGGTGTGTCTAATCAAATGTACCTAACTGATCATCACCGACTGTGACCAACTCTGTAAAAGCAAACATTGTTGGTCTGGAGCATTACATGTGTGTGTCAGACACATTTCCAAGGAAGAAACACACGTGAGAACCAAAGGTTTCCGGTCATCAAGGTCAGAACATTTCCAAACATCTTGTACCTCATCATTCTAGAGAAAAATAGATTATTAACAAGAAGAAAACATTCAAGATTGCTGTAAATCCTCCCAGTACTGCAAGTCCCAGCAAATCCACCTAAGGCCTGATTGTCCAACGATCAAGAAACTGCAGAAAATTCTAGAACTACATTTAAGAGTCTGCAGGCCTCAGTTAGCATGCTAGATGTTAAAGTTTGCAACTTGTCTGTACAGAAGGGCTGAAATGAGAAAGGCTTCATTGTAAGAACGGAACGAATGGGTCTCATTGGCGAACTGCACACACACAAACCTGTCTGTGAATTCTGAATGACTTCTGTCATTGCTGTCATCACTTACAGTATTATTTCTTGGCTCCATCCCACTGATGCTGGAAAATCTGGATGTTTTCATTGTAGTGAGTCTCTCACATGGGGCTGACAGATTAGGCTACATGAGCCCGAGTCCCAGTCATATATAATAGGGCATGTGCTTTCTCCTCTTCCCTTTTCCTTGCTGATAATTATGTCGTCAGCAAAGTGGACGATGGAGGTGTTGCTGTGGGAGGAGACAGAAGAGTAGGTGAAGAGTCTGTACAGGAGTGGACTGAACATGTAGTCTTGTGCCTTGACTGCCTGAGGTCTATCTGTCAGGAAGTTCAGGACCGGCAGAGCGAGGGTGCTAGTCCAAGAGCTTTTTTCCAATTCTATTCAATTCAGCTTTATTTATACAGCACCAAATCACAACAACAGTCGCCTCAAGGTGCTTTATATTGTACAGTAGATCGTACAATAATAGATACAGAGAAAAACCCAACAATCATATGACCCCCTATGAGCAGCACTTTGGTGACAGTGGGAAGGAAAAACTCCCTTTTAACAGGAAGAAACCTCCAGCAGAACCAGGCTCAGGGAGGGGCGGGGCCATCTGCTGCGACCGGTTGGGGTGAGAGAAGGAAGACAGTCAGTTGTCATCCCAATGTGCCTGGGTTGACGGTGTTTTACTGTGCCACTGAAGCCCTTGTATTTATAGTCACAGTTGGTTTGTTTTCTCTTCATGACTTTCAGATTTTGAAGGCCTGCAGTGAAAAAGCAACTGGGAGTCTGGTGGCAGGGTCCCCTCTGGTAAACGACTGGTTCTTATATAGTGCTTTTCTACTCATCTTATACAAAATGCCTCACTCAGGTTTTCATACCAGTTCATACAAGCACTTTTTTCTACTAAGGTGCTTTCTATCAAACATCCACACACAAGCAGACCCTGATCGGAGCCCAAGTAATCTCTGGCTTGAAGAATGAAGCAGCAAGGGATTGAACCACCAACCTCCTCAGCTACAGCCTACACGACAGAAAAACACGACAGACCCACTGTGATCATCTTTATTCGGTACGGTTGCTGGACACACAGAGCTGCAGCTCTCCCGCTGCCAGCTCAACCTAACACACAACAACATTCGCCAAAAACTCTAAACTTTTAAGCCGGCGAGGCGTGATTGCAGGTGTCGCTCAGGTGGGTCAATCGCACCTGCATCATCACCGCAAACCACGCCCCGCCACAACCGCCCATCACTGGACTGTGGCCGGGGAACCACCCGGCCGAACCTACTCCCCCTCCCCCAGGAGCGGGAACCGACCCCAGCCCCTGGGCCAGCAGCAGGGAGGTACTATCTGTTCTGGTGGCCGCCCACGCATCTAGCGGTGCCGGTGATGAGGTAGGTCCGGGAGTCGCCCGCGTATCCAGTGGCAGCCCCACCCATGTGGAAAGCAGCGGCGCAGCCGGTGTGGCATCCAGCACGCCGGACGCCGGCCTCTGGTGGAGGTGAGGCCGCTCTGCTCAGCACATCGACCTCGGGCTTTGGTGGCGTGGACTCCCCTAGCACGGCTGGAGCGGCTCCCTGAAAGTCCATGTTAATGATCCGATTTAAACTCCCATCTTAGCAACGCAGAACCTGAAATATCTCTGCTTACATTTACATGTCAGAAGCTCCTGAATCTTTGAATGTTTCAGTCTCTAAATTTCCAAAATCACGGTCACTTGATGGGATCTCAGACTTGAATCACACTGTAAATTCTGTTTGTGGTTTGGCCTCAGTGACGAGCAGATGCAAATAAAAGAAACGCTGTGAGACTGAATATTGCATTGTTTCAAAAAAAGACAACATGTCTGCGACAGACACTCAAGCAAAGCAGGGCTAATTTGTGCAACCTTCATGTGTTCACTTGACAGAATAAAGCCAAGCTCATGTGGAGATGCACTTATTTGCAACATTATATTGGTGAAATGAACCTTTATTAAAGAGCAATATTCTCCATATACCACCTGCTAGTCTCATAATGAGAGAGGATTTAAATGAGGGAGAGGCGCGCCTTTCTTCAGCGGCTGCCTGTTTCTTTTCATCACTGAGTGCTTTATAAAATACAAAGAAGAAGCAGGGAGAGCGAGAAAAAAGACAATAACATAGCGCACAAAGAAACCATTTTTCATTGCCAAGTTTAACAAGGTTTTTAGAAGTAATAACTACATTAAGAAAAAGAGTTGTCCTCTTTTATTCTGAGAAGAAAAAAATAAAGACACAACCAGCCAAAGAATATTTGACAGTGAGATCATCACATACACCACACACCTGCCTCACTGCAGCTTAAACTTCTTGAATTTCTGATTAAGTTATGAGTGACATTAGTTTGCAAACCTCTGCACTGGATGAAACATAATAACTGCACAAACACGAGTGACTGATTAATGTCCCTGACATGTTAATGACTTAAACTCCTTCATTTGCTCACTTTAGGAGCTGCCAGAGCGGAGCGTCTGCCATCTTCAGCATTAGCCCTGTGCATGTCTGTGGACATGCCTCCCCTTTGCTCCTCTTTAGTAGAAGAGTTTCTGTGCTGGTGCTCATTGTTACCTCAGGCCACAATCTGGGACGTCAGTCTCAAATTCAAATTCAAATTCAAATTCAAATTTTATTTGTCACGTACACAGTCATACACAGTACGATATGTAGTGAAATGCTTGGACAACTGCTCGTGACCTAAAGAGAACAAAAAAGGAAAAGGCTATGAATAAGATAGGAAATAAATATGAAAAATTAAAAAGGGTAAATTTAACTAGGAAGGAATAAAATATAAATTAAGGTTAAAAATGAAATAACTGTACAACACAAATTAGAATGAAGGGTAAATTTAACTGGGAAGAATAAGATAAAATATATAAATTAAAGTTGAAAATAAAATAACTGTACAACAAAATACACAATATAGAACTATATAAGAATGTATGAAGAAATATAAATAAATATATACACAATAACAGCAGCTGTACAAGTATTAACCGGAAATGAAGAATATAGTGACCAGTGTTGTGCAAAACCAAAGTCCAGAAAGTCCAGTGTGTGTGTAAGAACCATATGTGTGGGTCAGTACTGTGTGGTGGTGTGATTGAGAGACCGTATCGCCTGCGGGAAGAAGCTCCTCCTCAGTCTCTCTGTGTTGGTCTTCAGGGAGCGGAATCGCTTTCCTGACCTCAACAGAGAGATCAGTCTGTTGTTGGGATGGCTGAGGTCCTTCACCATCTTCCTGGCCTTGGTCCAGCACCGCCTGCTGTAGATTGAGTGCAGGTCAGGGAGCTCGGAGCGGATGGTGCGCTCAGCTGACCGCACAACCCTCTGTAGAGCTCGTCTGTCCTGCATGGTGCTGTTCCCGAACCAGGTTAAGATGTTTCCCGCCAGGATGCTCTCTATGGTGCACGAGTAAAAGTTCCTGAGCACCTTGGAGGGCAGTTGGAAGTCTCTCAAGCGTCTGAGGTGGTAGAGACGCTGTCGGGCCTTTTTCACCACGGTGTTGATGTGACAGGACCATGACAGGTCCTGCGTGATGTGAACTCCGAGGTATTTGAAGCTGTCCACTCTCTCCACTGGGCACTCGTTGATGACGGGGGTCTGGTAGTTCCTCTCCTGCTTAGTGCTGAAGTCCACTATCAGCTCCTTTGTCTTACTGACGTTTAGAAGGAGGTTGTTCCTCTAGCACCAGTTCTCCAGATTCCTAATCTCCTTCAGGTAGGCCGTCTCGTTGTTATCAGAGATCAGGCCCACCACGACGGTGTCGTCAGCAAACTTGATGATGGTGGTGGAGCTGGTAGTGGCCACACAGTCATATGTGTACAAAGAGTACAGCAGGGGGCTCAGAACACACCCCTGGGGGGCTCCAGTGCTGAGAGTGGTGGAGGCTGAGACATGTCCGCCCATCCTTACTGCCTGTGGTCTGCCAGTTAGGAAGTTGGAGATCCACTGACACATAGATGAGCTGAGTCCCAGATGCTCCAGCTTGGTGGTGAGTGTGGAGGGAATTATGGTGTTAAATGCAGAGCTGTAGTCTATGAAGAGCATTTTAACATAATTCCCCCTTCTAGTGTCCAAGTGAGTGAGTGATGTGTGGAGGAGATGAGAGATGGCATCGTCTGTGGAACGATTTGGACGGTAAGCGAACTGTAGTGGGTCCAGTGTGTCTGGTAGTGAAGAAATGATGAAGTCTCTGACCAGGCGTTCAAAGCACTTCATCACTACTGAGGTGAGGGCTACAGGGCGATAGTCATTGAGAGAAGCAGGGTGGGGTTTCTTCGGGACAGGAACAATGATGGACTCTTTGAAGCATGTGGGGATCACCGACTGAGATAAAGAGATGTTGAATATCTCAGTGAACACAGGAGCTAGCTCACTCCTGAGCTGCATGTTTGCTTTGGTACAGAGGAGCTAAATTTGTCTCTAAATGGCATGGTAGTTAAAACACACACACATTACATAAAAGTTATGAATTGAATATGTGTCAGAATTCTGGCTCCCATGTGGGACGCATACTTCTGATGTATCAGCCACACCATCAGTTTCTTCTACTTTAACATCTCCACCATCATGGGCAGGACCAGAAAGCTGCCAAAGGATGTCAGGGACGGGACTCTCGATCTGCACAAGGCTGGAATCGACTACAAGACCATCAACTGCCTTCAGTCTGGAGCTCCATCCCTCGCTGGGATGATCATGAGAAAGGTGCTGGATCAGCCCCAAACTACTGTGGAGGAACTTACACCCTAATGGAGTGATTTCATGCATCGTGGAGCTCAACAACAGGCCCATCTTCAGTTTGCCAGTGAACATCTAAAGGATGCGGAGAAGGCTCAGGAGAAAGTGCTGATGAAACCAAAGCAGAATCAACATGTGCATGACCCAAACAACCCTCAGTCAGCTTTTATCTAACGTGTTATAACATGTGTAATTGTTTTTGGCTGATAGTCTCGTTCCAATAACATGAAACTACAGTAAAAACTGTTGTATTTTTTCTAAGTGAGCAAACGTAGACATTCAGCAGGAGACCCAATGATTATTCCCCGACTGTAGCTTCTGATTAGAAAACTTCCACCATGACTCCCAGTAGCCTGAACGTGCCTCTGCTGTGCACATGCTTGCTGTTATTCTTCCAAAGAAAACATTCTGTGTACATTGTTGGTTGTTTTTAAAATCCACAGTTTGCTCCGAGCAGTTCCCACTCATTGAACACTTTCCCCACTGCCTGTCATCTAGAACACAGAGCATGGCAGAAGTCCATGCTGACAGTTCCATCTTGCTTGCCATGATGCTTCCTGCATCCTATGTAATCATAATTCCCTTTTACACAACCTAACCTAACCCCCATCCACCTATTTTCTCTTACATCTCTCTGTCTCTCTAATCCTTCCATCGCTGTCATCTCAGATCTTGGTGGACACCACGGGTCAGTGCTTCACTTTCTGAGGAGACTCCACCATTCACTGGGAGCAGAGCAGGAATTTACATCTCATGGCAGAGTTTTCCCCTCCATTTGTTATAATGTCAGGTCACTGCACTGCTCTGCTCGCAGAGAGGGAAAGATAATGGCTTCAGCACACACCCTCCCAATTTATTACACACTCACTGGCTCTGACCTTGTCTGCAGTTTGGGATGTGTTCAGATTTTTATGTCAGCCTGCACTACTTTAACTTCCCAGTTAGCTCGTCGGATAACTGTGGTGCGGCTTTCTGTTATCATCGTTTGACTCAAAGTGATTTTAATTCACATGTACATGTTTTTAGAGGAGAATTAAACAGTCGTCAGCTATTTCGCTCCGACCAAACCAGTGAGTTTGGTTTTAACATAGTCAGGACAGGATACTTCTACCTGGTTCTTCAGGGTGGTGGATCAATGCATCCAACCACTGTAGGCATGTTGCTTCATTTCCTGGCTCCCTGAGTGTCAGTGTGATGATGTAAACAAGCTCAATTCAAATGGATTCAACTCACACAGGACGCCAACTGCAAATGAAGTTCTTAATCATTTCACATTTATGCCATGAGATCATCTAAACGCTGCTGTTGTTGATGCTGAATAGTGAGACACAAAGGAGATGTTTTTAGCATTTTCTGAGATGAGTTCAGCTGTGGCTCAGGAGGGGTCATCTACGAATACAGTGTGCTTTGTTCCTGATACCGAAGCCCAACTTGATCCCAGCGTCTTCATCAGAGTGTGAATGTTAGAGAGGAAACACTTAAAGTGCTCTGAGTAAAGTACAAAAGCTCTACGTAAAGAACCAGTTACTGCTCAGCTGTTACAAATATTACAGGATTCGTTGTCCATCATTAGTAGTTTTACTCATTTATATGGGAATGATTGCTCTAATTTGGGTGTTTCTGTATTTATCCTTAAACAGTGCCAAATCAGATTGGTTATGGATTTGACAGCCTCCAAACTCCAGAGCAGCAGAGCGTCAGGAATAATCATCCTGTCTCAAAGGTTAACAGAAAAGACTTTTGTAACAAAAAGTTAGTTTTGTTTGATTAATATCAGTGGCAGCTGCAGCTGCTGTGCAAACAGTTCAGTCCCTGTGATGAATGCAGTCCATCCTTATCCCAGCATTTCTCTCCTAAATGATGCTGAGAGTGCTGTGTGGAGACAGACAGACCCCCCCCTGAGAGGCTCTATGTGATTAATGACCTGGAAATGCCTTATCTTTTCATGTGATTAAATAAAATTGAATGGATTTTTACATTTTATAATAAAGTGACTCCACAGGGCTGAGATGACATTGTGACATGCTTGAGAAACTCTGTGTGTGTGTGTGTGTGTGTGTGCGTGTGTGCGTGTGTGTGTGTGTGTGTGCGTGTGTGCGTGTGTGTGTGTGTGTGTGTGTGTGTGTGTGTGTGTGTGTGTGTGTGTGTGTGTGTGTGATGGAAGTTTCAAAGTGCTCCAGGCTGCAGGTGTTGTGAAGCAGAAAACAACAGTTTGTCACCATCCACTGACACTACCTGCCAGAACCATGTGGATGCCAAACAAGACCTGCTGGCAGCACCAAGTTTACTTTCAATTTTCTAATTGGTCACTGGAGCGTTGGTGTGCAATCCCATCTTCAGTCTGTGTGCTCACAAAAGCCCCGTTTCATTTATTATATAGAGCCATGGTAAAGAGAAAGTACAGCCTCCTTCAAGTTTTTCTATAAAATACTTTGTCCTTGGTAAGTCTTACAATTACATAAATGTAACCAAACATGACACATTGTCACTGTCATTGTTTATTATTCAAAATACAGGAGCAGCGTGTCAAAACTCAAATGCACCGTCTCACAATTTCATTTTTCCTATCAAAATCTGAGAACACCTCTCACCTGATGCCCGACAATCAGCTTTCCTTTACTAACTACATTAGTACTACACTATATTAGTACAGTATATGAAATAGTATTCTGTACTGTACTATTTTACAGCTCACAGCCTGTCGTAGTAGTTTCCTTGCATTATTCCAACATGGATTACATTCAGTGAAAACGATTCCTTGGAATTCTTGCAGATTTATTCAAAATAAAAAACAAAACTGTTTTTACGGCCTTTGCTCGAAATTTTGTTGAAACACGTTTGGCAGCAATTAGAGCTGAAAGTCTCAGCACGCCTTTTCTGGGGAGGTTTCTCCCACTTTGGCTGCCCATGATGCTACTGTGCAGACTGGGAGTGGTGGGAGAAATCTGTTGGGTTGCATCTGTGCATCCATGCAATCCTCTCTCAGCGGTCTGCAGACTGTTCCTTGGACTTCATGGCTCGGTTTGTTCTGCGTATACACGGCCTGTCCGAGTCGTGCACATGCAACCCATGCATGAGTACAAATGGAGCGCAGGAGGCAGATTTGTCCTCTGTCAGTGTGGAAGAGGAGAAATGCACATTTCCATCTTACCGTGATGGAATAACGACTAACCTTCCTCCAGCATTGATCAAACACTGCGCATCACTGGTCTATGTTCATCAACATCAAACCCATTTGAGCAGAAAAACTGCAGTGTCTAAATGATGTTTACACTTCTGCTCTGATGTCCCTACTTACTGATATAGCTGCTCTGCCCACCATATTTCCCCAGCCAGCCTGCACAGGAAAGATTAATGATCCTGTGCTGCCAGAGCCCAGTAACATTATGTGACATTTACAGAAGGCACAGAAGGATGAAAAGCAAAGGCTTAAACACGGCAATTTTCAAAGGTCAGCCATTTGTAAATTTAGAGGGAATACATTTTGGTGAGTGATTGAAGAAAGGGAATTTTCAGAAGCTCGCCATTGTCTGTGTTTGTGTCGTAGTGGGATATCGATGAAGAAACAACATCTGCATACTGTGATAAGCATTTCATTTACTGAAGATGATTCATTTACTGAGCCCACGAGGTGATGATGAAGGTGGAGGGTTGGTGAGGATGGGGGGAGATGGAGGTGGGTGACCTCTGAAGGGAGCAGGTGAAGACAGTGTTCATAAAGAACAGTCTCTGAGAGAGGATCGTCCTTATAATAACCGCTGTGTTAGTGTTTTCCTCAGCAGCACATCTGTGAGACGCAGCTGTTAATAAAGTGTGTCATGGCTCAAACACCTCCAAACGATTCAGTACAGTGGGACTGGTGTACATGTAGTTTGAAGAGGATCAACGTCACAGTTCCCATCTGCAGTGATTCCCTCAGAGTGTGTTCTCCTGTTGTGTTGCAGAGTCGAGGGAAAGTTCCAACATTAGCTGTTGCAGCAGTAAAATGTGATGCATTGCGAGCACGCAAAGGGCTAAATGAACACGGAATAACACGAATCTTAGCTCCAGGATCTCTGTGGAGCTGTTAGCCTAGCTCCGGGAGCAACAGCCTGCTTTCATGTTACTGAAGGACGGCGTCAGGAATTCTTAAACATTAAGAAGTTCTGATTCTGTATCGATATCACTTATCATTAGATTCCTTACTGATTGTCGTTGGCTCTACTTTCCCCAGCATCCACATCCTGTTATTTGTATGCAGTGGGACAGATGTTGGTGCATGTTGGAGGCGTTGGGAACACTTTTCTTCTTAATGCAGTGTGTTGCTGTATCATACTGTCATGTTTCTTTCACTTTTCTCCATAAGACGACCTGAGACGACTGCCTCATAATAACTGTTTACCAACATGAGCCTGACCTACAGTCTTCATGAGGACACACACAATCCTTCTCTTATATTTAGGTATGAACACAAAGCTGACAATACAGAGCAAAGATAAACAAACAATCGCCACAATGACTGTGACTGAAACATACGTGTGTGTCCAGGTGTGTGTGCGGGTTGTTGAACGTAACATCCTGTGCCATCCTGCTGAACTGCATCTGACATGAACGTGAAACATGAACATATGTATATCCACGTATCAGAGGAGGCTGCAGTCTGGACAGCTCACCAATCAGAGCTTTCACAGGGAGACAACAACCATATTCACGCCTATGGGCAAATTAGCATCATCAGTTAACTGAATCCCACTAACTGCATCTCTTTGGACTGTGGGAGGAAGCTCGAGTACCCACAGTGAACCCACAACAGCACGAAGAGAAACTCCACACAGAGGCCCGGCCTGATGGTGCAGGACCCTCGTACTGTGGGCCAACAGTGCTGACCACCACACCAACGTCCTTCCCACATGGTCATGATATATACTATAATTTAGCCTGACAGCAATACATTCACTTTACATGTCTGTGTTGAGACAGAAAGGATGCGAGAAAAGAGAAGAAAGCAACAGGCCTTGAAACAACATTAAATGAGGACGATGGAAAAAAAACATGAACCAAGTTTGTGTTTTTCTGCTGTCTGATCAAATGAAATGTGCGTTAATGGAAGCCACAAATAAATGTGTGGTTTACGTTGTCATTAGTAAAGTTGTGTTATTGGTGAGATAACATTTCACATCAGTTTTGTCGAATAACATTAACACTTTATTTTAGTGCTGTGGTGTTTTGAGCAGTTTCAAACTGTTTCGTATTTGCAGACAGTCGGGTGATTGTGGGACTGTTGTCACGGTGACACACGAATGCTTTTATTTGAAGGTGCTATGCAACCTCCGGGCTTAATGGCATCTTGACAAACAGTTGCTTGTCCTCCGTCAAATATTTGTTCATTCTCACTATGTGCCATCATGTCCCCGTATCATTATCCAAACAGCTTATATAAACACTTTTACCATGAGCCACAAGTTAACTGCTCCATCGAGAAAAGCCTCCTCCACACTAGGATGCTTAATGACTCCACGACTTTTAACAGCATGAGCAGGTCTGATAATTCCATGAATCCATGACAGCTGCACAGGGATGATGACTCTGAACAAACAGCAAAAACGTTTTTTCTCTGAACGCGGAGGTTTTGATAAACCGCCTGGATTTTCAAAGACTGGCAGGTTGTCAGTTTTTGTTAAACTTCAGCCATGAACTGCAAATGTAACATTTTACTAAAGTCGAATCGTGCCTGATATCCGATCATCAGGCTCTGATTCCAAGAACAGAACCCACAGTGTGTTAGAGTTAGCTCTGCATCACAATCAAGAGTTGCATTTTAAGAATTGTGCGTTACATCTTGTCACCCTAAAATGAGTTTCAGTGTAACACTGTACATAGCTATATTTTAAACCTCACCCTGGTTTTGGGAGTTGAACTGGACACGAGTAAACAGGAAGTTAAACCCCATCCATGTATGAGTGTGATGTGTGTTTGCAGCACCACCATCATTCTTGTCATTTTTGGGAAACACTCAGATATGCTCCTTATGGGTCTTTTCTGCTTGTTTTCATGCCATTTCTTACCATCTTGGCTAACAGCCTTATTATTACCACTGCTGTCATTGTCATGGATCGCTGTGTGGCAGGCAGGAGGAGGACCCAAAATGCAAAACTCACAGACACGGGGATGAACTCAAAAATTACAGCTTTAATGCTGGAGAGGCAGAACGTAGGAAATACGAAACTAAACTGGGAAAACTAAATACAAAGCTCGCCAAGAAACACAGGGAGGAACACACACAACATGAGGGAGAACGCGACGCCGAACAGAGGGAGACGCAGACAGAAATACACAGAGGGTTAACGAGGAAAGTGGGAACACACGGGGAACACAGCTGACACAGATAACCATAACGAGACAGGGCGGGGTGAACATAACACTGACGGGAGACGGGCAGAGTCAAACAGGAAGTACAGAGGTTCAGACAGGAGGAGAGAGAGCACGGGGAAAACACAGACATAACGGGCTGGGGAAACATGGAATAAAACATAAGGAGAGACGAGGGCTCACAGATACACAGAGGGGCACACAGGGGGTAAAAGCCATGAAGGGAAAACACACAGGGAACAACATAACAGGGCAACTCAGGAAACATGGCCTAAACAGGGAACTAAATACAAAAATACAAGAGAACTAAGAATACTGGGCCAACATGGCCCAGGACCATGACAGTCATTGTGTCATTTAAAACCATGAAAACACATTCAAACACTAAAATGTGTGAAAATGACCAAAACTTTTGCTTGAAGGGATGTTACTCATACGATTTCATTATAATATAATATAATATAATATAATATAATATAATATTATATAATATTATATTATATTATATTGCCCTGTATTATATATATATTATATATAATACAGGGCAGCACGGTGGCACGGTGGTTAGCACTGTTGCCGCACAGCAAGAAGGTCCTGAGTTCAATTCCACCATCAGGCCGGGGTCTTTCTGTGTGGAGTTTGCATGTTCTCCCCGTGTTTGCGTGGGTTCTCTCCGGGTACTCCGGCTTCCTCCCACCGTCCAAAGACATGCAGCTTGTGGGGATAGGTTAATTGGATAACCCAAATTGTCACTAGGTGTGAATGTGTCTGTCCCTGTGTGTTGGCCCTGCGACAGACTGGCGACCTGTCCAGGGTGTACCCCGCCTCTCGCCCTATGACAGCTGGGATAGGTTCCAGCGCCCCCCGCGACCCTGAAAAGGATAAGCGGAAGCGAATGGATGGATGGATAATATAATATAATATAATATTTACCCCCTGTGTGATATGAATAATAAAATCAAGTGAATAAATACCTACAGAGAGTCTATGGGGCTCCTCCTGGGAAAGCAAATATGTCTGTCACTACAAAGCATTCAGATTATGATTCTGCTGCACAGGACATTACCTGCACAGGTAAAAACATGTGTCAGAAGAGACAGAGGAGTTCTGGAGTTGGATGAAGTGTCTGCAGGAGAAATGCAGAAGGACAGATGGTGGTAAACACGTACTTTAAGAACATACAGGGGTAAATAAGAGTGGAGAAAGGTGCATGCAGGTAGATTACATTTACAGTCTGAAAGAGATGGGACACTGCAAGGGATGGCAAGAAGAAAGGAAAAGGCTGATAGTGAGCTGTATGTGAGGCTGCACACTCAGGAAAGAGAAAAGGACTGATTCGTAGGCAGAGTGATTAAACTGAAAAGGATGTGCAGCAGGATCGTGATGAAAGGTACAGATGGAAATATGCGACTAAGTGAAGAACGTGCTGAGAAGATGGAAGGAGCTAATGAATCTAGAACATGAGGGTGAAGGACAGTTAGTGAATCAGAAGGAGCAGAGGAAGAGAGTAAGGAGCGAGGGAGGAAGGAGGAAGGGAGTAAGGAGGAAGAGAGTAAGGAGCGAGGGAGTAAGGAGGAAGGGAGGAAGGAGGAAGAGAGTAAGGAGCGAGGGAGTAAGGAGGAAGGGAGTAAGGACCAATGTTCCCTCTAAGCTGCGCACTGCTGGCACGACTCTGCGCACAGAAAATCTGTGTTGTGCACAAAAAAAATCTAGCCTGAATTGAAATTAACATTAATAATTTAGCAATTCTGTTCTGCATGTTAGTCAGTGACTGGCTGCTCCCGTATGGGATCAGAACGATGCCACCTTATCCCACAGTCCAGCCAATGATGCGATTCACATTCGTATATACGCAGCTGATCAACGTGGTTGACAGGCTGTGACAGCGTCCTTATGTGCCGGTGTTTTAGCAAAGAGGCTGATGAGGAGTGAAGCCACGTTAATGACAACGTGCACAACCATTGGAGATGTGAGCAGGACAGACGGAACAACTGATGGACAAAGTGTGGACTTTATACCAGTTTTTAAATTGTGTTGATCGGCCACGTAAAACCAGAGTTATGATAAAAAATATCTGCAATGTTTGGTTTTCTTCCTGAATACTGTCGTTGTTTATATTTACTGCAGGAAGAAACGGTAAAAACGGCGTTTTATAAGGAAAACGCTCGAAAGCCTGTGAGCAAAACCAAACGCCCCAGCCTTTCCTATTGGTGGAAAAATGTACCATGTGGACCAATCAAAAAATGATATGGCAACATGGCATTTAGTTGTTTAGGAAGGGGGGAGTTTTAGGAGTGACGGCGGTGTTTTGAGATGTGAGAGATTTGCAACGTTTAGCGCAAATCTTGTGTAGTTAGTGTGTAGTTAGTGTGTAGTTAGTGTGTAGTGTAGTTGTGATGCCTCGAAGGCATTTATGTTTATCTTTAATGTTTGCTTTAAAATAATTCATTTTTATGTATTTAAGTTAAAAAGAACAGTAAAAAGAGTTATAAATGTTAAGAAGATTTAATTTTGAAGGTGAACTTGCTAATAACCTCACTTCCTGGTGGGTTACCTGTATCCGGTCGTTCAGTCTGACGTCACTAGCCGTGTCTGGGCCTAAACTCCGCTGCAGGTCCATATATCAAACGATCACTATGGCATTACTGAGAGTTGAAAAACAGTTATTTTTACACACCGACCAGTAGGGCTGCTCAATTAATCGAATTTTAATCACGATTACGATCTGGGCTTTCAACGATCATTAAAAATGACTGAGCCGATTATTAGCCTCATTTATCCGCGACACCTTAAAGGCCGGTCCGTGAAAATATTGTCAGGCATAAACCGTCCGTGGCGCAAAAAAGGTTGGAGACCGCTGATTAAGAGGACCCGAGGGAAGCTCGGAAAGCTAAGCAGAAGTTATTTGGAGAGTGACTGCCGTTGGTTGAAAAGAGAGGTAAAAAAAAACTTCAGTGGTGTTGCACACTATTTTATATTATTTTTTAAAGTCATTATTCAATACGTTGTTATTGTTAACCCTTTAAAGCCGGTCAGAGCAGCACGCTCCGTTTTGTGTAACTATTTTTAAATCCCTGTAGAACCTGAACCGTGTAAGCTAGCGCAATAATTTGTTTTGCATATGAAACCGGAGGAGTTGTACTTACACCTCATGCCATCAGCTTGTCCTCGGTCACGGTTTTCTTCCACATATAGTTTTGCAAAAATTGCATAAAAAGCGCTTGCAGGAACAAAAACATAATATTCCAGAAACACGCTTTGCCGATCCGATCAGCTGTTCGTAACACTTCCCACAGTGAAACAGACGTCAGCAGTGTTGCCAACTCCTCAGTAAGGAAAATCGCTATTGGCTGTCCTAAAAGTCGCTAGAAGTCGCTAAATGACGTCATCGCCTAATTTGCATAATTGGTCATGCTAATCTAATTGTAACCTATGTTGTTGGAGAGAGAAACAACATCGTGGAAGAGACATAAAGTGAGTAAAAAACGTCCTAAATGCATTTAGTGTTTATTTAGAACTACAAATTAAATTTCTTTTAGCAATTATTGTTTTTTTTAATGTCACAATTCCAACCCTGCTCCTTTACCCGGGCTTGGACCGGCAAAAGTGACCCGAAATGGGCGCTCTGATGGAGTTACTTTGTGTGTGTGTGTGTGTGTGTGTGTGTGTGTTTATAAGTAGTTTTAAACCTTGTGATCCTCAAAACAGCATAAGAGTAAAAGAGTAAAAGAAGAACTGACTGCGTTACAGCACCCGCTGCTTGTTGAGAGTAAAAGCAATACGCGCTTTCACATCTTTTTTTAGCGGGTCTGAAAACTGCTAAATATAGCGACAAAGTTGGCAACACTGGACGTCAGCGCGCCATTTCCTGCCCGAAATCGGAAGTGATGTCATTTTTGCGGAAAATGTAGTTTTTTACTTGTAGGCCTTAAAAGCCTATACTGGTGTTTTTATAAGTCATGTTTGACTTTTCTGAATAGTTTCTGGGATGCTTAGAACTCGAATTGCACTGCTGGAAATGGTTTATTTTGATGCACCTGCTGTTTTCTTTGCAAATTTGCATCATAGGATTGTTTTTTCGTTTTTCCTGCAGTATATAAAAATTGGTGTATTTCCAAAATAAAATTATGAAGAGACTCAAAATAAATTTCCTGTGGTGGGAAACTATTTTTTGCAACTTTTTTGTATTTAAAGTTTTGAGGGATAAACCTCTTAAATTTCTCCAAGTAGAAATATATGTAAAAAAAACAAAAACGATTTTCAATTTTTTTGTAGTTTATTGCACTTTTTTGCAATTAATGTAGTTACTATGGACTTAATGCAGACATATTATTAAAATATGGGCTATAACAGTTGTATAGCAACTTGAAATGCTCCCACAAATGGCACTACAACATGTAAAAAAATAATATAAGCTCTGGCGGACTTGGTTCTATAGTAGGTCGTAAGGGTTAAATAAATATCGTCAAATAATCGAGATCTCAATTTCAGTGAAAATAATCGTGATTATCATTTTTGCCATAATCGAGCAGCATCTGGCCAATCCACCACCTTTCATTGTTTATGCCGTTACAAAGAGAAAAAAAAGTCACCAGGCCACCAAGCAAATGCTCGATATGCACGATGGCCAGTCCAGCTATGGTCGTGCCATCAGTTAACCCTTCGCGTGCCAACTGTGGCACGCGTGCCTAGGGTTGCCGACCCCTGATCTAGAGGAAGCATATAACCAGGATATGACGTCTTTTGATGTGCATGTTAAACAAATATGTAGACTGATTTCTTCCATTTGCACAATATCTTTAAAATCATCCTGTCTCAGAGTGATGCTGAATAATTAGCAATGCATTCAGTACTTCCAGGCTGGACTACTGTAATTCATTATTATCAGGAAGTCCTAAAAACTCCCTGAAAAGCTTGAATGGCAGATTTTTGTTCAAGGTGGGGGGCTATGTTGTTTGCAGATGACAGTGTGATCTGTAGTGAGAGTAGGGAGCAGGTGAATGAGTTCCTGCAGATGTGGAGGTATGCTCTGGAGATAAGAGGGATGAAGATAAGATAAGAGACAGAATACACCTGTGTGAATGGGAAGAAGAAGTAGACGTAATGAAGGTAGATGAGTTTAAATAGCTGGGCTCAACCATCCAAAAGGGTGGCTAAAGCTCAGGTGGTAGCACAGGTCACCTACTATTCAGAAGGTTGGTGGTTCGATCCCAGTCTGCTCCAGTCTGCATGCCAAGTATCCTTGGACAAGACACTAACCCCAAGTTGCTCTCCGATGTATCCATCAGAGTATGAGTGTGTAAGTGTTGGATAAAAAGAGGAATTTGAGTGCTCAGGTAGAGCAGAAGAGTGCTACAAGAAGGATAAAAGAAGAATAGAAGCTATTAGAACCATGTAGTCTTCACCAAAGCAACAGCAGTGCACAAGGGAGCGTGCAGCCAGGGTGGTGTGGGTGGAGAAGAGTGTCAGAGTGCTTTGTGATGGAAAGATAGCAGCAAGAGTGAAAGGGGACATTTAGTGAGTGAGACCAATGTATGGTTTGGAGATGATGCACTCCCAAAAAGACAGGAGACTGAATTAAAGCTTTTGATTGGACGTAAACAGGATGGCCAAGGTTAGAAATGAATGCATCCGAGGGACAGCTCAGAGCACTTTGGAGACAAGGTTGGAGAGGCAATGCTGAGATAATCTGGACATGTGCAGAGGAGGGACCATGGATGTGTTGGACAAAGGATTTGAAGATGGTGTTGCCAGGCAGGAGGAAAAGAGGAGACAACAGCAAAGACTCCTGGATGTATTGAAGGAGGGCATGAAGAGGTTGGTGTGGCTGACAAAGATACGAGGGACTGAGGGAGATGATCCACTGTGGGAGGAGCTGAAAGAAAAATTAGGTGCTATTTATTAGAGTCTTT
>NC_140537.1:1282449-1312449 GCF_057382185.1 Mchenga conophoros
GTGGGGAGGGGGTCTAATAGCTGAACAGCTGCTTGTGGAAAAGACTCGCACACACATGTAGCTTCACACAAACACACACATTGGCCCATATGGCAAAGGGCCAGATAACAAAACCTCAGCCATGGTCACAGTAGGTGCTGACTGATCTGCTTTTAGGGGTCCACTCACCAAAGGATTAAGAGCATGCTGTTTATGTTTTTGTTTTTTAGCACAGAGTAACATAAAAGATAACTTTAAGCCTTCTCAGAGGCTAAAAAGTTGATTATGTCCTGAACAAGCAACAGCAGTTATTCCACGAGCAGTGGTACTCACTGATATAACTGATATTTATTATGGCACAGATATAAATCACACAATTTGATACAAAAACAGTCTGTCTTGTCATAAACAAGCCCAAAGATCAATGTTTCGTAGCTAAAGCCATTTTCACACACATGCTGAATGGTGGGGCATGAAACCTCCTGCTGTAATTATCCCATTCGCTTCAGCCGGCGATGCTGCCGTGAGCAGGAGGCAGCACTCTCACTTGCTCTGCGAGTTCTCTGAACAATTAGGCGCTGTGTTCCCACGTGGGCTCAGCAGTCTGCACTGGCTGACATTATCACACAGATCTTTCTATTAGGGTGCCGAGGTTAAAGGGCATTTATTTCAGCTAAGTCACATATTTGTGTTTTCACATACAGCTCCATTGTGTAAAGGCTAGAAAAGTCCAGATGGGTTTATGAAAGCTGATTAGATCGGTCCCTGGCACTGTGCTGTTTTTACACTCGGCTGTATTTGTTGCGTTCGCTGCTTTGTAGAGACGGTGGGAAGGAAAAACCCAGGCTTGGTGAGGGGCGATCATCTGCCGTCAGTCTGGGACTGATGACACATTTGAACCACAGTTCAGAACCAAAGCAGACGCAAACCTCTACAGTCTGAGTCCATGCCACTAGAAAATCTGGAGAATACAGCTGTAGCGCAGGTTCTCCTGTGGAAGACTCATTTCCTTCCAGTTTATGTGTCAGTTAAAAACGACCTTGAACAATGGCACATGGATGGAACTAGTCTTATTAAAATGAATATCCTCCCTCATATCGTGTGCCCTCTGCTTCTTTTATACTCGCCAAAGAAGACGATTCAGAAAATGTCCATTCAAATTAATGTTATTTACACAGCACCAAATCACAACAACCTCAAGGTGCTTCATACTGTAAGGAAAAGACTCTACAATAACAGAGAGAAATCCCAACATTTAGACATCTCCCTATGAACAAACCCTCGGCAACAGCGGGAAGGAAAAACTCCCTTTTAACAGGAAGAAACCTGCAGCAGAACCAGGCTCAGGGAGGGGCGGGGCCATCTGCTGCGACCAGCTGAGGGTGAAAAGGCTTTAAATGCATCTGGTATGGCAGTAAAGTTGGACTTGTGCAGCTACATACAGACATGGGTGGGCTTTCCACGTCTGAGTTACTTTCTTACAACGAGGCTTCTGCTAGCTAGTTTAGGTTTGGCTACATAAGGAGACATGTTTCCCACAGTCTGGTCACTTGTCCTGTAATAAAGCAAAACTCTTTCTTATACAGCAGCATTATTAAATTAACCCATTGTCCGAAATCCTGACTTTCCTGCTGGTATTCAAGTCAAGTCAAGTCAAGTTTATTTATAAAGCACATTTAAAAACAACCGAGGCTGACCAAAGTGCTGTACAATAAAATACAAATATAAAATACAATAAAACACAAGTACATAAAACACCTCACTGATAAAACAATAAATTAAAACAATAAGTTAAGCCTTGCTAAAAGCCAATGAGAAGAGGTGAGTTTTAAGAGCAGTTTTAAAAGTTCCTAGGCTTGTGGAGAATCTGATGTGAGGAGGTAAACTGTTCCACAGTCTGGGTGCAGCCACAGCAAAAGCCCTCTCTCCCCTAGTCTTTAGTCTGTACCTGGGAACATCTAAAAGCATCAGGTCTGCTGACCTCAAAGATCTCCTGGGGCGGTAAATGCTAAGAAGCTCTGCCAGGTAAGGAGGTGCAGTACCGTTAAGAACCTTAAAAACCAGCAGTAAAATTTTAAAATCAATCCTGTATTGTCTCATCTGTGTCCTCTTCATGGTGGGGTTTATATACTCATATACATCATGATGTCTTTGATGTTTTCTCATCCAGGTTTATCTTGCTCGCCAAACTGGGAGACACTTTATTCTATTTTATTCTATGTCTGTGAAGGTTCTCAGTCATCCAGGTCATCGTAGTCAAAGGAGCTTGCAAAGAAAAGCGTCTGGACTTCTTTAAGTTGCTTGAAGACGTTTCACCTCTCATCCGAGAAGCTTCTTCAGTTCTAAGGTCAAATGGTGGAGAGTCCCAGATATAAACCTAGTGGGAGTTTCCCCCCACAGAGGGACAAAAGGACCCCTGATGATCCTCTAATCACATGAGCCAAGGTGTGAAACTGGGTGTGGGTCCCAATCAGCCAGAGTTTCAGGTGAGCTCATTGTGAAACCTGGCCCCACCTTATCATGTGAATTCCTGAGGTCAGATGGCCCAGGATGTGAGTGGGCGTTAAGGCTTCTGGGAAGGGATCTCAAAACTATTTTATTCTACTTTTCTACTCCCTTCTCTGTTCCTCTGATCCATATGAGCTGCCAATATTGCTCATAAGTGGGAAAGGATGTAGGCACAGGATATATAGAGGATAACTTAGGGAGGGGAGCTATAACCTGGATCAAACCTACTTTTCCATGCAATAGACTGAGGAGAGTATGAGATTGTTCCCACTGCCCTGTTGTTCTGTGATGTCTCGTCCTCTCTCTCCTCTCTGATCTGCTTTCACTGCTTCTCAGAGTGTGAATATAATTCCAGGTCCTGGACATTTGTTTTCGAAAGAACCTGGAGGAATATTTCAGAAAACATTTAAAGGAAAGTGTCTTTTACACAACTGGATCAAAGCTTCTGATACCTTTTGGTCCCAGGAACACTTCATGAAAGCCTACATGTGACTATGAAAGCAAACAATGAGCTAACTGTAGTCACACTCCAGACTGTCTCCATTCAGTAACATCCCAGAATCTGTGATTCTTACTGGTTACGTGTGACAGACGGCCAGATATGATTGTTCATCATCATTAATACAATCATCAATAAAACGGCAATTATTAGACTGTTTTTTATTTATTGATGTGGAGTTGCTGACAGTATATTAGAAGTGTCATGAGTGGAGTGGGAGGGAGCTGGTTGTTGTTGGTATATAAAACTGTGCATTAAAATGTTTGATGTTTTTGTTTAGACGTCATGTGTTTCTTCTTGTAGGATCACACCAAAGTCAGATAATATCTACACCTGTACACGGGGTTTGCTGTGAGTGCGTTACACATTTGCAGGGATCTGATCTCATTTCCTCTCAGCTGATTTTGATTGGCAGTGATGGATGAAAAGTTTTAAATTATTTTAGCTGTGGATCATCTCTGAACTTCTAGTAAAGATAATGTGGGGCTTTTCCATAAAGTCCCTAAGGTGATCTACTGGATTTAGGACCGGTGATGGTATCAGTTCCTTCACCCTCCAGGATCTACCTGCACATGAGGGGGGAGCCATGACCCTCTGCACCAGCATACAGACTGACAGGTCCAAGGATTTCATCCAGATACCTACTGACAGTCAGGCTGTTATTGCCCAGCCTGTACGTGTCTGTGCATCGCTCCATAAATATGCAGATCATCACCTTCTTACATCTGTCACATGTGCTCAGACTGAGCTTGCTCTCATCTGTAGAAACCACAGGGCCCAGTGATGGACCTCTCGGCTCTGGTATTCTGTGGCAGGCACCAATCAGGCTCTGAGGTGACAGGTGTTGGGCACAGGGTCTGTTTGGTCAGAGACATTGTGTGACAGCAGCGGGCTGCTGAAGGTCATTTTGTAGCTGCGGCTCTTCCTTGCACAAAGCACCGTCCCTGCTAATGGGTTATGGACCTTCTAGAGCCCGTCCAGCTCTCCTGCAGTAACTGGGAGCTCCTCACGAGACTGTTCTGGGAGACACAGCAAACCCGATGATGGCGTGTTTTGTTGTGCCATCGTCAGCCATCTCTATGCTTGTAATTTGAAAGAAAACACAATGTTCTGCTAATGAAGCGAAGGACGTAGGGGACGTTTTGGCCCTTTGATGTTATTACCACTCTCAAAATCTTTTTTGTGCAACCAAAATTGTTTTCCACACGCGTGACAAAATGCATGACAGGGACTGACTGTGATAGCTGTTTTACCCAGTGTAAGCCTCGATGTCATCCACAGAGAAATCAGAGATGTTCCTCAGATTAATAACAACCTGTCAGTGTGACCAGATGGTGGATTTATGAGATAGAGGCAGAACAGAGAAGTCGCCTGTGGGCAAGAGAGCACTGGGAGTCGATTTTGTACAGAGATTAGTCCTGGACAAAGACCAGCAACCGAGAGCAGTGTGTCCCACTGCTGCCTCAGTTGTGACAGGCAGATTTCTCCTGTGATTAATCACTCCTTGTTAGCTGCATGAAAGCCCTGACAGACAGGCTTGGTACAGAAAACTCTTAATAGATTCTGCCTGTAATAAGAGCTACAGCACCAGACTGCTGCTCAGGTTTTCAGACTAGGCTTTCTGAGGCCAGCAGACTGGATAAGCAACCAACACCTTTAAAAATAAAGAAGCTTTTTTGCTGTTTGTTTTGTCTTGCCTGAAGCATAATGACAGACCAAATATCACCGCGCTGGCAGAAAGACTGGGACGTCTAAAAACTGCAAACCCCACGTGAACAACTGTCCAGCATCGTTGTTTATTCTGTTTACAGTGTCGGTGCTTCTCAGCTCATGGAATTTTCTACTGATTATATGCAACTATGTATCTATTATGTTTGTTATATTTCTGTCATTACATACTGAAAACAGCACACACTGAATGCTGGGACTCCTCGTCTGACAGGAGCAGCGTTTGAAAGACCTCACAGCGTCCCGACAAAGAGACACACTGGGTTTAATACTATAACAGTGTCAGTCTTTCACAAGCTTTCTGCCAAATGAATCACACTTTAGCTGCTGCTGTGTGCTTCACCTTCATTTTAATTGTATTTTCAATCACAAAACACTGATGATAGATAGATACAGACATATACTAGAGGTGGGAATCATCAAACATCCCACAATACGATATTATCACAATACTTAACGCACGATACGATATTATTGCAATTTTTAAAAATATTTTGCGATATTCAGATTCTGTACATAAAGGTAAACTTTATCAATATTCATTTTATCTAATATCAAAGTCTCACACTCAGTCTTTCTCTCATTTCAGTTTTATTGTTGACAAACTGAACGGTTTGTATTACAGTCTAGTCCAACTGAACTGAAACCATCTGGTACAATTACAGCTATTCTGAACTATGCAATTTATGAAAACTATGCAGCCCCTTCAGCAACTGAAGAATTTGAAAGTAAATTAAAACAAAATATAATTTTACATTAAATAAAAAAAGTTTTAAACTTAATTAAAATAAAACATGTCTTAAATTAAAATAAGTAAACTGTCATGTTTATTGCTGCCAAAAAACATGTTAAACACATTTGGACAGTGAAGGAATGTCAGGATTCTTGCTCAGAAAAAGGATCAACATGCTCTGAAGTCAGAGCACAAAAACCTTTTTTGTAACAAAATATCGATTTCTGCTGTCCCTGTATCGATACATTATTAGCAAACAAAATATCACGATGCTATACAGTATCGATTTTTCCCCCCACCCCTAGCATATACCCACCCTGTGTGTGTCCTCCAGTCACAACAGGTAAATACGTCTTTATTTCAGACCTTTTCACATCATCCAGTTGTTCAGTTGTTCCTTCAGACCTGATACTTTGAACCTATTTTCTCATTTCTGATGCTGCTATACTTTTCCCAGCCACTGGAGGCTGCCTCTCAGTGTACATGGGCCCAGCTTACATGTGTTGGAGAGTCTTCGGGGCCCTTGGGACGGCCTGCAGCCTGTTTGGTGCTTAGAGCCTGTTCCTGTGCTGTCCTTTACACCAACCTTTTCTACCTACGGGTAATTTTTCTTGATGTCAGCCACCAACTGTTTTTGTCGATGGTACGTCCCATGGAAAGGGTTGGTGGTCCGTGTAGTTCCTCTTCCTGTTCCTTATCACGTCTGTAAGCTGAGTCATTACTGGCTCAGCTGCAGCCTCCCTTAGTTGTGAATGCCTCGTGTTTTATCCAGGCCTGTGGCACTAACGCGCACTAATTACTCATCGTCACCCTTCCCGTTTTCTGAATGACATCACAGCGTCCTCGCTGTAGATCCTAGTGACGCGGCTCAGTGGGTCAGCGTCTCTCTCACTGCATGTATACAGCTTCATGTCATCCATGTAGAGGAGGTGGCTGATGGGAACTCCACTCCTGAATTATATCTGTATCCAGTCTTAGTGATGAGTTGGCCTGGGTGCTTGAGGCGTATGCAGAACAGCAGCTGGGACTTTATGTTCCACATGTGATGGTGACTTCTGTAACTGCCTTGGGGTTGTTGTCGTCCACAGTCCACAGTTCACTAGCTGGGCCCACGTCCTCATTTTAGGATTGGCAGCGTTTTAGTAGGTAAAGATGATGCTTGGACATTAATTGAGCTGCGGTTTGGGGAAGGCCTCGAAGGGGACTGGCGACGGCTCCCGGGCCTGGCAGATCCCCGTGTTATAAATAGGAGTGAAGAAGTTAAAGAACTGTGAACAAGGAGGGAGGGAGGGCACGTAAACGAGAATGAACAGTTTGCAGAACTGGGGGAACCTATATAGATGACAACAGGAAGGAGCGTGTTTGGAGGCGTGGTCCCGCTCCTGAAATTCGGATTCATAACCTCCAATAGATGTTATTAGCAGACACAGTGCCAAACACATGACCAACAGACCGTACGAAAGAATGTTTTGCATCAGGCTTCATTCATGAGCATCCCAGTAATAACCACAGCAGCAGGATTATTAAAGACCAATGGACTGTTGGAGCAGAGGACGGCAGTGGGTAGTGGCACTCAAAGGCCAACTGCTAGAATAAATCCTTCTGGGAGCAGGGGTACCACCCCCGACGTCATGACATCTGTGAGTGTCGCTTTGGACACATGAGTCAAACATCAGTGAGGTGGAACAGCTCACTGTTACTGAGGCAAAAACACAGCGAACAAAGAGGATTTGAATGCTCAAATAATAAATGCAAAAGCAGCTGGATTTCTCCAGGACAGTCAGACAGAAACGTCCTCGTCTTTAACTCGACTGTCCAACATTTAACCAAAAGCCAACTTCGGTGTGGGCACAGTTCTAGAAGTGTCTCCGTGTGGGATCAATAATGGCGTTCACTCAGCTGGAAAATTCATTCATGTCACATGGAGACAGGATTTTAGACCGGCTCAACTAACTTGTCATTTCAGTTTAATCTTAATCTTCAGACACTGGTGAACATCAGTCGCATATGCTCCTTTATTTTATTTACATTTCATTTTAGCAGGTATGCTTCAGTATGTGATCAGTTTGAATGTGGTTAAATCCATTTGAATATTAAATATACAAATCTTATAGGATTCCCAGTTCAACTGCATTTGTGTCAAATAATCACTTTTACATTATATTTAAAATCGATGTGCTGTGTACAAATATTGGAGCACAGCGGTTAGACACCTTTAGAAACCAACTGACATTATGTACTTTGCTTTTTGCATGTTGCTTCTGGTATTTATTCCAACATTAAACTGTACACACATGCTCTGTGTGCATATTTCACGTATTATTTATTATCAAAATTATTCTTCAAGGACCCAAATGTTGCTACGCGTCAATTATCACCATTGAATCAGTGACAGAGGTTTCTTTCAGCCTACAGCACTGTTTGCTAGTCATGTTTACAAGTGATAATAGTGAAACCTTGATGTGTGCTTTCAGAGTCAGATCCAGTAAATCACAGCTGACCTTTATGTTTACCTGTGTTTTAGCTGCTTTTAGTAAAGTGCTATAGTAGAAGAAGCACTGCGACTCTGCTGCTCAGGACTGAAGCTTTCTGGAAGCTGTCCAACCAACCAGCTTCTTAATGTTTAAAAAACAACAACCTAATTAGTTAAATGAACCTTCAGCTTCATTTAAAGACTCGTACGTGTTCGTCCCAGTTTCAAGTCTTTAAAGCAGACACAGTTCATTTGAGCTGTGAACAATAGATCAGCCTGTGTTTTAGAGTCAAAGGACATTTAAATAATATTGTCTGCAGCTTGTTTGTCGTGTGTCACAAATGCAGATTTAATTACACTCTGTAAATATGAAGCTGTTATTCTTCGTGACACTGGTTGCTGAGAAAATAAAAAGGAAACAAGTACAAAACAAAATATTAGAGAAACTAATTGTTATGTATAGCTGTGTGTGTGTGTGTGTGTGTGTGTGTGTGTGTGTGTGTGTGTGTGTGTGTGTGTGTGAGTGTGTGTGAGTGTGTGTGTGTGTGTGTTCCAGTCATTACCACAGAAGCTGCTGCATTTCATCTTCTTCCTACATGGAGAAAATTCAAGAGAGATGCCTCCGAGGGAAATGTTTGAAATCCACTCAAACATCCTCCAGTGCATTAGACGAGAAACATGTGGCAACCATTTCTTTTCTCTCACACGCAGGGCTACAGCACACCCCAGGCATGGGGCGCTACTGCCCCCTGTCGCTTAAATGTGTTAGTGCAGCATTGCCTGCAAAGGTGAGCAATTTGCTGATGAACAAACAGCATGAACATAAACTGCAGCCTCCCTGTGTACGCGTGCACTCGCTTTCTCTAATTACTGTTTATTAGTTTTCTTGCCTGAAAACATCAACAGCAGGATATGCCAAGGAAGGTACTGACCAATCACAAACAACCTGGAAGTCCATTAAAAGAATAACCAACAGAGCATGCGTGTGTGTGTGTGTGTGCGTGCGTGCGTGTGTGTGCGTGTGTGTGCGTGCGTGCGCCTGTGTGTGCGTGCGTGTGTGCGTGTGTGTGCGTGCGTGTGTGTGTGCGTGTGTGCGTGCGCGCGCGCGCGTGTGTGGGAGAGATTATCGACTTTAGCTCAATTAAATAATCTCATCAAGATGTTCATAACAACACATCATGACTGCATACATGTCGGCTTTTACTGATGTTGTTTGTTTTATCGATGTTGTTCATAACAACAGTTTAACAACACTAAGTTACGTGAATCCGTGACAGAGAAGCACAAACATCTCTGCTGTATGTACAGAGTGTATGCACACACACACCATCAGCACATACACTACAGGTCATGTTCTCGTGTTGTTCCCCCGTCACTGAGGTTACACCTTGGCTGGTTCTGTGGAGAACAGCTGGTTTATTCTCTCCCTGCCTCCTCCAGCAGCTGACCGAGGCTGTGGCTCTTTGGCCTCAGGTGTGGACAGCTTACAGCTGCCCTCATCTTGGCCTCTAGCCTCCTTCTCCATGGAGGCTACTGCTCATCTTGTAGCATCTCCCTGGTCACTGCTGCCGTGCTGTAGATCAGCTGGTTGGTTCAGTGATGGTCGCAGTAGATATTGTCCATAATACTGCGTTCACATCTCCCAGCAGACATTAAGTGGGTACCCAGTGTGGTACCAATCTTGTGTGGGGGTTACGACATCTCCCCCCTGACCTTTTGTCCTGGCTCCCCCTGCTGTAGTCTGTGTTGCTTAATTCAGACAAAGTCTGGATAATAATAAATAATAAATAACCTCGGGGTTAGCTTATTTGTCTGTCAGGAGGGAAGTTTATGTACTTTTCTAAGGATAACATCATCAACAAAATACACCAGAAACAAATCCTGTAAAAGTAGAGATTATTTCACAAAAAAAGAGAAACAAATACAACTAATGTAACCAGAACATGCATGACTGTCTAATGTAACAGATCGTTAGTATACTAAAGATTAGTATAATGTGAATATGACTATAATATTAAAATAATGAATATTAGTATAATATTCATCTGTTTCTATAGCAGCAGCAGTCAGCAGTATGTATGGGGGTTCAGAGAGGGGGGGTCTTTTGGTAGACACACCCTCACCTCATTCATCCGTTTGCAGAGAGGTCAGGACTCGGTGGAACTGTTTTATTTACTGGACCTCTCTGCTGTTCCTATTGATTTATTAATCACTCCAGCAATGAACTAACAGTTACTGACCTTTCATAGTCCCTGGTTACCCCCCCCACCCACCCACCCCAGCCCAAACCAGCTGAATCGATCATTTAATGGAGCATCAAGGCCACACAGATTATATGTCAGCGTTTTGTCATGCTTGCCCCATATCCAGATTGGTCAATACACTGACCTTCGCAAAGAAGTGCGTAAACAACAACAGGCAGGGACGAATTCCATCATAACCTTTTAGGCCTATTTAGACTGTGGGCTAATAGGTGGTGGGGGTGGGGGGGTTACTCAAATATACTCCTGTATCTGTGATGGTCACAATTACAATACAGTCAGATTGCATTTGAAACAGGAAGTCAGCATACTTCCTGAGATCATGGCCCAGTTTCATACACATCACAGTTGTTAAGGCAGAGATATTAGATACTACAGCATATGCAGTTTGCTTATATACACAGAAAAGGAGCAAACAGATGGTAAATACAGACTTATTTCTTATATTTGCTGAATTTCTAATAATTTAAAGGCTTCAGGATTTTTGTCCTTAAAAACATCAACTCCACATCACAGCTTGCGTGACATGAACAGTCTAATGTAAGGTGGTAACCCCAGCTCACTGTACCCTAAAAGAGTAAAGCAGGCCAGCTGGAGCTCACTGTGCACCACAATAGCTGCTTTGACGTTGTGGAGGATGCAATATTGTCCTGATTACTGCAGGCATGAATGCAACTGGATGAGCAAGAAAAAGAGGGAGGCCTGGAAACAAAACAACAATGTGGCTTCATCGTAGCCCAAGAACACCACGCTGGCCCCATCAGCTGGCCAGTGTCAGAAAGCACCGGCTTTCTCAATGGATGTCAGTCACTGCACCACTAATAGCAGATGACATGGAACATAATGCACCAACTAGGAGAAGGAGTAATGGCTCATGAATTCAGCAGCCCTGAAGCAGGGATCTGTCAAAACTCAGCAGTGCATTGTGGGTTAATGTGTTTCATACACCTCCCCTCACCCTTCAGCCATCGCAGTACGCCGCTCATGCGTGTGCATGCGAGCAAACGCGTCTGTATGTAATGCCATGTCCCACCATGTCGCGGCTGCAGCCCGTCTGTGTATCCAGCCATGCTAAAACCATTTTCTTTTTAATTAATCACGCCAATAATACGAAGCAGCTTTGGTCAGAGTCCAGCTGCGAGGCTTAAGCGCCAATCAATGGTGCAGTTTTGAAAGCCCAGGGAGTGTCAATATTTTACAAAGTGCAAAACATGAAAGTCCTGGAGGCTCGGGGTGCCCCACATACAGTGCCCTGGGGATGCAGGCGGCCCATAAAGCTCCTGACTGCATCTCTGCTTTTGTTCCCGTGCAGAGGAGGGCAGGAGGCTGGCTCTGCGACCCACAGCCACGGCCTGTCAGTACGGGAAAGTTCATTGCTCACAAATACACGACAAAAGTCATTTTAATCCAGGAATCCACCTCCAGAATGGGGCATCTGGGATGTTAGATTCAGAAGCATTAGCAACATGTTTAAATGCAGCCACGACCTTCGATCCATGAGTCTATTAAAAATGTGGACGTGTGGAGAAACACTCATAGTTTCAGTCACATCACAAATATGGGCCCAGTGCAACAGGACCCACATCAGTAACTGTTACTGCAATAATTCTGTATACTTGATAATATGATGAACTAATACTTACTTTAAAATGTAAAGTAATTAATTGTTGTTTTTGCACAACACTGGTCACTATATTCTTCATTTCCAGTTAATACTTGTACAGCTGCTGTTATTGTGTATATATTTATTTATATTTAGATTTCTTCATACATGCTTATATAGTTCTATATTGTGTATTTTGTTGTACAGTTATTTTATTTTCAACTTTAATTTATATATTTTATCTTATTCTTCCCAGTTAAATTTACCCTTCATTCTAATTTGTGTTGTACAGTTATTTCATTTTTAACCTTAATTTATATTTTATTCCTTCCTAGTTAAATTTACCCTTTTTAATTTTTCATATTTATTTCCTATCTTATTCATAGCCTTTTCCTTTTTTGTTTTCTTTAGGTCACGAGCAGTTGTCCAAGCATTTCACTACATATCGTACTGTGTATGACTGTGTACGTGACAAATAAAATTTGAATTTGAATTTAAAAGTAACGTGTTCGCGTGTTTATATGTGTAAAATCGTATCATACAACTGACTGTCCCAAAAATCTGAACAGAACGAGGAAAAAGGCTTTTAGATGCGCTGTTTCCTGGACAGTGTTACTGTGGGGGAGTTTAAGTCCACCGTAAAGGAACGAGGAAGAACTCTGTTAGTCAGCGTGGATGTTTCTGTTAATGATCTGTTATTGTGTCACATGTTTGTGCAGAGTAGTTATGTGGCGCAAGTGTGTTTGAGCTTTGCTGCCATGATGTCAGGTCTCGGTTAGAAATGAGATTCTTACCTGAAGGACCAATGAAAGAATTTTTAAAAATGAACTTGGTTCATTTCAAAGGGAAACATGTTGTCAGTGTGCAGCAGATGGTTCAGTGGAGGATCAAATGAAGTGACATGATCATTTTCACAGTTGTTTTTTAAACAGGGTGTTTTTGTTTTGTCCTGGATGTTTTCAGTTACAAATAAATGAATAAATAGAAATAATAATGACTAAATGTTGCAACATGCTGATTTCCTTTCACTTAGAAGTTGTCATTTTACAGCGTGTTTGTTCCATAGCATTACCTCCTATTGCAATTCAGTTCTCATTCCATTTATTTGGTTGCTGTCAGTCCAATTCCCAGAATGCCTGCAATCAGTGATGCTGAGCGCTCCAAGGCTGTGGGCCAGCCTGTGTGGAAAGCTTGGCCATTATCTGAAGCTAATGGGGCAGACACAGGAGGTGGAAATGACACAGTACAGAGTTCAGATGCTAGCTATCACTTCAGGAAGTAGTCACAGGCTGATTAAAGAATCCAGTCACTGGTGTCACTGGTGAACTGTGATGACTGACATTTGTCTTATTGGCTTCATTTGCTGAAGCAGCAGCTGGAACTTCGAGCAAAGAGTCAAGAAAAACATTTATTTTATTGATTTACTTTGTACACAAACAAGATGTGCTGTGAACGTCTCAGAGAGACACACACATGCATATATTTATACATATAACATCTTTTGCACGAGGTTCGTATCAGAGTTTTAACCCCTGAAAGCTCTTTTTTTGTACTTCTCTGATTCTTTCTCTGTTCAAATCATTTTAATACAGATTTGGAGATTACAGGTTTCACTGCTCGCTCTCCAATCCTTCAAAGTTTTACTTTAACAGTAATTAATTTCAAAGCTGAAAATCACTCCACCGCGCTCTTTGTGAAGACATGTATACTTCATACAAATGTAAAAACAGTCAACTTCACATGTTTCAATGGTTAAAATCCACAAAGTCAGTTTGCACTGGTGTATACTGAACTATGTGCAAGTCGTTATCAGCAAAAATGAGGAATCAGTGAAGCAGTTTGAGAAATGCAGGGCTGTAACTCGTCTTTCCTTTGGTGTAAATATAAATGTAAAAACCAATGAAACGGGCAGAGTCAGCTGTTATTCGGGTGTAGTGACGGGTACCTCAAAGTATGTGGCACCTTGATGAGGAACTAAACGACATGTTCATGCTGTCAGGAACAAACATCTGTGGTTGAGTATCACATGGTTCACTTATCATTTTTGGAAACTATAATAAAAACATTTTGACTGTTTTTAGTTTGAAATCCACCATAAACGATCGTCTCTTTGCATTAAATTAAACTGTAATGTCGATATCTCAGGGTTACAGTACTGATATTTTGTAAAGATGAACAGAGATGTCAATAACACAGTGTTAGCTCAGTGACACAAAGCTGGAAGCTGCAGGTACCACAGCCATGAACGCACAGAGACGCACACACAAACACTGCCCTCTGCTGGTTACTTCCTGAGCTGCAGTTTCAGGTTAAACGACAGATGTCATCTTCCAGCTTAAAAACAAACCTGTCCTTCACCTGAACAGCTGATCCAGCAACCCAAACACGTGTTTTCGATTGTAGGAATCAGCCAAAGTCCAGATCATAATCGAGTTTTCATGTATGTTCATTTTCCTTGTTTGTTCTCAGTGCTTTAACCTACACTGGTCAGGTTTGAACCACCTGCCTCATATTGTGTTGGTGCCTCTCTGTAGCTGCCTGTCCTGTCGAGGCATGGACTCGATCCCTGATCTGTAGCTCGACTGGATCGGGACGTGGGGACTTTGGAAGCCAAGCCAACACTCAAGCTTGTTGATACATGGTCTGTACAACAATGCTTAAGTAGGTGGTGAGTGTCAAAATAACATCATAGCAGGACCCAGTGTTTCCCAGCTGACCTTTGTGTGTGAGCAGAGGAGAAGCCACAGCATGCTTTAGAATCTGCACAGATGCAACGTGGACAACAGTACAAGAATAATAATAATAATAATAATAATAATAATAATAATGATTGCATTTATATGCCGCTTTTCGAGGTCCCTTAAAGCGCTGTACAATTCCACTATTCATTCACTCTCACATTCACCTACCAGCAGGCGGCAGGTGAAGTGTCTCGCCCAAGGACACAACGACCGAGACTGTCCGAGCCGGGGCTCAAACCGGCAACCTTCCGGTTACAAGACGAACTGCCAACTCTTGAGCCACGATGGCCCCAGAGCCTACGTGTCACACCTACAGCAGCTGCATACACTCCTGCATGTTGTTCATATGCATCACTGACACAGCAACGCTTACACAGTGGGCATCGCAGCACTCGCTGAACCTGCTCTGTAACTTCCTGCATGCTGTCATTTCATGACTGTGTGGTTCCACTTTCACTCTGCAATTACACAACTCACAGCTGATTAGAGACCATTTAGGAGGAAGAAATTTTTGATCATGGATCAAACCTTACAGTATCACCCTCAAATTCAGTGAGAAAGACTCTAGGATGAAATATAAAGGCAGAGGGCGTGGCTAAGATCTGGAATTAAACACCTGAATTCAAAGGCAACGAGGTAGCCCAGTACTTTTGTCTATCTCAGCTCTATGAGGCTGACTGCATAACAGGCAGGTTGATAATCAGACGGCCTTGCCTGGCTGGGATGGCAGAGCTTTGCTTAGGAGACATTAACGCCACTCTGGGCCGTCGCTAGCCTTGGTTTCAAATGCTTGCAAAGAGCTGATGTTGTGTTATGTGTTGTGTAAGCAATTGATTTTACAGACTAAGATAAAATTATAATATTGGATGAACATGCAATGCAACATATAATGCATCTCCAGCCATGATAGGACTGGGGTATACTCTGGACAGGTCACAAATGAACCTGTCACAGTTTGGGACTTCAGAGTAAAGCCCGAGTGCTCAGACAGAACCCTCAGTGTATTTCCTCATGTGGGGAGATCAGGACGATAACTGGCTGCAGCTCCTGTAATTAGCCAGTACCTTACTGCTAGTCTTTGATGAGCCTCACACACCCTCTGATTCTGTCCTGGACTCAGAGAGCTGTGGTGGACTGTGGAGTTTGCACTCTGATGACACTTCAACCTCAGGTTCTGATGTCTCAGATGTTTTCTGAGACTGGCTCTGGTTCTCCAGTGGAGCTTGGGGTTGCTTCTGTTGAATCCTGGGTTCTGGTGGGTCCTGCAGCTGGCAACTGGAACCCATATGCAACTGTCTCTGCAGCTCCTCAGCACTGTGGGCTAGCATGATGCTCACCTTCCTCTGGTGGGCCAGGGCCTCCTCCTTGTCGTTCAGCTACACCAGAAAACACAGTATTAAAAGTCAAATAACATTTGTTACAAAGGCCCACCCACAGAGCTTGTTGCACATCACTTTGTTGCAGACGGTTGGTCACTAGTGGACTTCTTTCGTTGTCAGGTTACAGACGAGCATTTGTATTTAAATTTTCGGAGTTTTTCTATAAATTAACATTTCTTGATGAAACCGTTCTATCACAGAGAAATATTTTTGCAGAAGAAGCTGAGCAGCGGTGGGGCCTCGATCTCTTTATTTCTCACGACAACAAGATCTTAGACGAGATACTAACCAAGTCCAGCAGCTTGTAGAGAGTCTCTAAATGTTCATCAGGCATCTTCATCTCCAGACCAGAGGGGAGCAATGCCTTCAGCCTCTTACTTACACTTATTAAAGGACTCTTGTTGGCACCTGTAGACAAAACAGATTGAGAAGCATTTGTAACATGATTTGTTTACATCGTTTTCACTGTCGCAGTGCAAACGTTCCCGTGCCAGCTTCCTTTAGCTTTGATGTCCGAACAGACAAATGAAGACAAGTGAGCGTAATGTCCACCGTCCTCTGCATAATTACTATCACTTAAAACAAACTGCTTCCATCAGTGACTGTGTCTGATTTGTCCAAAGTTATTCCACGGAAAAAATCGACATTTATTTTGAACGGAGGTCAAATTTGCGTGGCTTCAATACACAAGTTAGTTTTTGCTTTGCCACGAGAGGCGCATCAGTGGCAGCTTCTGTTCTGAGCTTTTTAGGGGGTTTCAGTGTTTGTCTTTGTACTTCTTTAGTACCTTGTTAAGTATTTGTGCACTATTTTTATTTTTTCACCTAAAATAATAAATCAAGTCCATGTGTATCTTTAGTTATTGCAGCTGATTCTGTGTGGGTCGGGGGAGAGTCGTTTCTCTGACCAGCTGTGTGAACACCTAATAATTGTGAGCTTTTTGTTATGCACAAAAACAACATTGTTTTCTTTTATTTATGGAGCATTATTATTTAATAAATGCTCATAATTTATTTTTGAGAAAATGTTATGTACATCTGCTCTATGTTAATAAAAGTGTGACATCTGGGACACAGCTTTGACTAAGAACTCTCTTTTTGTTCTTACTTTATGGCTTTAAAAAAATATATCGAGATATATCTTATATCGCCATCCAGCTAAAAAATATCGAGATATGAATTTTGGGTCATATCGCCCAGCCCTAGTCTCAGGCATCTACTGATCAGAAGGTTGGTGGTTCGATTCCTGGCTTCCCCTAGTCTGCATGCCAAATATCCTTGAGCAAGATACTAACCCCAAAGTGCTCTCCGATGCATCCATCGGAGGATGAATGCGTGTGAATGTTAGTTGGTGTGTGAGTGGGTGAATGCACAAGTTGTGTAAAATTCTTAGTGCTCAGAAGAGTAGAAAGGTGCTATAGAAGACCCAGAACCAGTCCAAAAGCAAACGATCCAGTTAGTGTAGGACGTTATGTTGACAGCAGACTTGCCTTCAGCTTTAGAGTGATTTGATTTCTTAATATTGGCCTCGGCTACGAGCAGGAACTCCTCACTTCGCTTCCTCAGCTGTTGTTCAAAGGCGATGCGAAAAGCATCTGCAACCATCAAGGCCTCTTCTTTCCTTAAGCGCTGAGCATCCAGCTGTAAAACATACAAACACTAACGCTTCACACCACGGTAAACATTACAGTGGACACAGATGTACCCTGAACACGGTGCACCGAGTGCAAGAGGAACTACTTAATGACTGACACTCAAGAGAAAACCTCGATAAAGACAACAGATGAAACAAAAACTGGGACGCCCCCCTTCTGAGGGGTCCTGGGGAGAATATCTTATTCAAATATATTTAAGCGAGTAAGAAGAGAAAGGAAACCAAATTCTGGAATAAGGAGTCATTTTTGACCAGGACATGTCCTTCAACGCACATATTAAACAAATATGTAAGACTGCTTTCTTCCATTTGCGCAACATCTCTAAAGTTAGAAATATCCTGTCTCAGAGTGACGCTGAAAAACTAGTTCATGCATTTATTACTTCCAGGCTGGACGACTGTAATTCATTATTATCAGGATGTCCAAAAAACTCACTGAAAAGCCTTCAGCTAATCCAAAATGCTGCAGCAAGAGTCCTGACAGGGACTAGAAAGAGAGAGCATATTTCTCCTGTTTTGGCTTCCTGTTAAATCCAGAATTGAATTCAAAATCCTGCTCCTCACATACAAGGTCTTAAATAATCAGGCCCCATCTTATCTTAATGACCTTGTAGTACCATATCACCCTATTAGAGCACTTCGCTCTCGCTCTGCAGGCCTACTTGTTGTTCCTAGAGTATTTAAAAGTAGAATGGGAGGCAGAGCCTTCAGTTTTCAGGCCCCTCTTCTGTGGAACCAGCTTCCAGTTTGGATTCGGGAGACAGACACTATCTCTACTTTTAAGATTAGGCTTAAAACTTTCCTTTTTTCTAAAGCATATAGTTAGGGCTGGACCAGGTGACCCTGAATCCTCCCTTTGTTATGCTGCAATAGATGTAGGCTGCCGGGGGATTCCCATGATGCATTGAGTTTTTCCTTTCCAGTCACCTTTCTCACTCACTATGTATTAATAGACCTCTCTGCATTGAATCATATCTGTTATTAACCTCTGTCTCTCTTCCACAGCATGTCTTTTATCCTGTCTTCCTTCTCTCACCCCAACCGGTCGCAGCAGATGGCCGCCCCTCCCTGAGCCTGGTTCTGCCGGAGGTTTCTTCCTGTTAAAAGGGAGTTTTTCCTTCCCACTGTCGCCAAAGTGCTTGCTCATAGGGGGTCATATGATTGTTGGGTTTTTCTCTGTATCTATGAAGCGCCTTGAGGCGACCTTTGTTGTGATTTGGCGCTATATAAATAAAATTGAATTGAAATTGAATGACTGTTCCTAAATATTAAGGCTTCCTTTAAGTTTGAATGATAGTAGACCAATGAGGGGAGATCTAATTTTTGAAAATGTTGGACTTTGCTAAACTCCAGTAATGTCATATGTTGCCAGGTCTGCCCTCTTAAGACAGGGACGTGCTGTCCAACCACCAACCAGGAATCACAGGAATACAAAAACCTCCTTGTGTGAGTCATAATATGGTGACTGATCATGTTAATAATGTGGTTTGTATGTTGATTTATTAGGTTTGATGTATGCTAAGACTCATGTCTCATCTGAGTTTAATCAGTAGCTGTTGAATGATCTTCTGTATATGTATATTAGGCAAGGCAAGTTTATTTATATAGCACAATTCAACAGCAAGGTGATTCAAAGTGCTTTACAGAGACATTAAAAAACAAAAACAATAAAAAGCATGATTTAAAATTGATTAAAAAACAGTAGATAAAATCAAAAATCAAAACAGATAAAATCAGAACAGTAGATAAAATCAGTAGTTAAATGTAAGTTTTGAAATTTAAGCTTAAAGTGTGGATTTGGTGCTTTATTCAAATGCAGCTGAGAACAGGTGAGTCTTCAACCTGGATTTAAATAAACTGAGTGTTTCAGCTGATCTGAGGCTTTCTGGGAGTTTGTTCCAGATATAAGGAGCATAAAAGCTGAATGCAGCTTCTCCGTGTCTGGTTCTGACTCTGGGAACTGATAAAAGACCGGATCCAGATGACCTGAGGGATCTGGAAGGTTCATACTGGGTCAGGAGGTCATTGATGTATTTTGGTCCTAAACCATTCAGAGCTTTATAGGCCAGCATCAGAACTTTAAAGTCTATCCTCTGACGGACAGGCAGCCAGTGTAAGGACCTCAGAGCTGGACTGATGTGGTCCACTTTTTTGGTCTTAGTGAGGACTCGAGCAGCAGAGTTCTGAATGAGCTGTAGTTGTCTGACTGATTTTTTAGGTAGACCTGTAAAGATGCTGTTACAGTAATCAAGCCTACTAAAGATGAATGCATGGACTAGTTTTTCCAGGTCCTGTTGAGACATCAGATCTTTTATCCTTGAAATATTCTTGAGGTGATAGTAAGCTGACTTTGTTATTGTCTTAATGTGTTTTTCTAAGTTTAGGTCTGCATCCATCACTACACCCAAATTTCTCGCCTGGTTTGTGGTTTTTAGATGTATAGATTGAAGTTCTCTGGTGACCTGTAATCGTTTTTCTTTGGCGCCAAAGACTATTACCTCAGTTTTGTTTTTGTTTAGCTGGAGAAAATTGTGGCACAACCAGTCATTGATTTCCTCAATGCATTTACCAAGAGCCTGTACAGGGCCTCGGTCTCCTGGTGACATTGTGATATATATTTGTGTGTCATCTGCATAGCTGTGATAGTTTATTTTGTTGTTCTTTACAATCTGTGCCAGTGGGAGCATGTAGATGTTAAACAGAAGGGGTCCCAAGATGGAACCTTGGGGAACTCCACATGTGATACTTGTCTGCTCAGATGTGAAGTTACCTATTGATACAAAGTATTTCCTGTTTTCTACGTATGTTTTGAACCAGTTTAATACAGTTCCTGAAAGACCTGTCCAGTTCTCCAGTCGTTTGAGTAATATGTTGTGGTCAACTGTATCAAATGCTGCACTGAGATCCAGTAAAACTAGGACTGACATTTTTCCACTGTCTGTATTCAGACATATGTCATTAAACACTTTGGTCAGAGCAGTTTCAGTGCTGTGGTTCTGTCTGTATTCAGACGGAACCACAGCACTGAAACTGCTCTGGATTTAACATGAATGTTAAAATCCCCAGCAATAATTACACAGTCGAAATCAACACAGATCACAGACAGCAGTTCACTGAGGTCATTAAAAAAGTCTGTGCAGTATTTGGGAGGCCTGTAAACATTAAGAAACACAACTTTGGATGGGGCCTTCAGCTGTAAAGCCACATATTCAAAAGACTGAAAACTTCCAGGAGATAGCTGCTTACATTGAAATGATTCATTAAATAAGACAGCAACCCCTCCTCCTCTCCTGCTCGCCCTGGCCTCACTGATAAAACTGTAGTTAGGAGGGGTCGTCTCGATGAGAACAGCTCCACTGTTACTTTGGTCCAACCAAGTTTCAGTTAAAAACATAAAATCAAGGCTGTGCTCAGTGATTAAATCATTAATTAAAAATGTTTTCCCAGCTAAAGATCTAACGTTTAATAAAGCCAACTTAAGTGTTTTAGAGGTATTACTTGGCCGCTCGTGTTTGGGAGCAGTCTGTGGCACACAAGGTATGTTTACTATGTTTAAAGATCTTTTAGAGTGCAGCTCTCTGTGTTTTGACCAGGCCACATGTCTCCTGTCACCTAAAAGTACAGAAATTTTAAAACCTTCTAGTAAACGGTCCCAGCTTCTCCTGGGAAAAGTCACCACTGCCATAATCCTCACAGCCCGGACCCTCCACACATCACACATCAGACTGCGGAGACAGAGCATGAAGGTGGTAAGGAGGAACTAAGGGGGGCGAGGCTGGGCAATGTGACTTCGATTGCTCTGTTGAGGGTGGGGCTCGATGACGAACCTTTGGCTGCTCTGGTGGGGGGTTTATGGGGGACAAAAAGAGCCGGGGGGTAGATCTGAGCCCAGCACTGAACCGCTCCATCATCTCCTCAGTGAATTTCAGGTGTGGGGAGGAGGGAGAAAGGGAGGGGGAGGAGGGTGATGGCCTGTCAGGGGTTTGGGGGACTGGGGAAGCTCGTGGTCCCTGGTCTGGCTGATAAGGTAGCGATTCACGCTACCTTATCAGCCAGGAGTGGAGGCCCTGGGGTGCTGATCCCCGACTACCAAAACTAGCGACTGGGACATGGAGTGGCACCTCTCTGATGGGGAAGGAGTTAGTGTGTGAGGCTGAGAGGTACCGGCTAGAAAGCGTCAGGTTCACCTCAAGCACACCTCGGGCTCTGGAACCAGTCTGCTGGAGGGGAGCTGGACTCTGTCTCCGTCAGGAGTTGCCCTTTGTGAGAGGCGGTGGGGTGGGTATCCTAGTATCCCCTCGGCTTGCTGCCTGTATGTTGGGGTTTCTCCCAGTGGATGAGAGGGTTTGTTCTCTCGCCTTTGGGTCAGGGAACGAGTCCTGACTGTCGTCTGTGCTTGTGCGCCAAACGACAGTTCAGAGTACACAGCCTTCTTGGAGTCCCTGGGCAGGGTCCTTGAGAGGGTCCTTGAGGGTGCTCCACCTGGGGACTCTGTCATACTGAGAGACTTCAACGCTGGGCGATGATAGTGAGACCTGGACAGCCTCCTGGATCTGAACCCGAGCACCGTTTTGTTACAGTTTGTCCATAATGAACATCATGATTGAATGACTTTGTAATTGTGTCATCAGAGCTGCGACCAAGTGTGCAGGACACTCTGGTGAAGAGAGGGGTTGAGCTGTCGACTGATCACTATCTGATGGTGAGTTGGATCAGGTGCCGGGGGAGGCCTGGTGCACCAGTTCATGAGGACCGTCATGAGGACAGTGAGAGCCATGTGGACTGTATTCATCTCCACAGGGACATAATAAGTTGCCCAATAAGCAAACTAAAAGGGAGGCTGGAATGCTGCATTTCAGACACTCTGATAAGTCTTCACATATCCTTCACCAAAACCTCTGAACCTAGAGCGTGGATGCAATTGTCATGTATATTGTTTTGACAGTGTAAGCAGTTGTTGTAAAACCCCTGCTGAACATCTGCTGACCTGTGTGGTGCACTCTGTGTAGTATTGCGTATTGTAATTGTAGATTTCTAATCACTTGAAAGGTTTTAAACATGTTGAGACCAGAAGTTTTGGTCTAAGCTGACTGATAGATCCGCCTCCCATTTGCAACAGGAGGGCATATTGATTCATTGATTTTATAGAGTGTCCTATATATGTTAGACAGTAATTTAGGGGGTTTGAAATTAAGGAATTATACCGCACTTGGTGGTAGTTGTAATTTGACTTGACCAGGCTTAAATTTCTTTTTTTACTATAGATTTAATTAGTTGATATTCTGAAGTCTTTTCTTGTTAAACACATTTTGTATAACTACTGCCAAACGGAATAATATCTGTTCCTTTGAATATATGTTCCAAGTATTTAATTCCTTTATTTTCAATTCAGTTTTATTTACACAGCGCCAAATCACAACAACAGTCACCTCAAGGTGCTTTATATTGGCAGACCCTACAATAACACAGAGAAAAACCCAACAATCATATGACCCCCTATGAGCAGCACTTTGGTGACAGTGGGAAAGAAAAACTCCCTTTTAACAGGAAGAAACCTCCAGCAGAACCAGGCTCAGGGAGGGGCGGGGCCATCTGCTGTGATTGGTTGGGGTGGGGTTTACAACTCCAATCTGGGAGTTTATCATATCATTGTTCTGTAGTATGTCAGGGTTGTTCCAGATAGGCGTTTGCATGAAGACTCCGTCATTGTTACAAACTCCCACCATGCTGTCAGAGAAGAGCTGATGTTGATGCTTTTAAAGCATCATGTCGTTTGATGTTTGAGCTGATAAATGGTCTGAAATCTCTGGATTAGTGCAAAGTTTTACATCTGCCCAGGGCTCATCTAAGAGGGTGTGTTTAAACCATCCTGAGATGAAGCCTGTGGACTAAGAAGTGTTGTTGAAAGTTAGGCAGATCTAGTCCTTTGTCCTTTGTAGTGTTTTTAATCTGATACACGGGTTTATCTTTCCAAAGGAATTTAGAAATGGACAAATCCAGAGATCTGAACCAGTCTGGTGATGGTTCACTCAGGATCAGTGAGAATTATTTATTTATTTTTGGCAAGACAATCATTTTTATTGCAGCGACCCTTCCCATGAGTGATATGGGTAGAGATTTCCATCTAGCCAGATCGTCTCCTACTTTCTTTAGAACTGGGATGTGGTTTAATTTAGTTAAATCTGCAAGCTTAGTAGAAACATTAATAGCTAAGTATTTAATATTTCCAGATTGCAGTGGGGCAGAAGAAGAATTATGGAAGGAGCAATTCAACGGAAGAACTACAGATTTTAACCAGTTTATTGAATAATCTGAAACTCTTGAAAAAGAGTTTATTAGCGTGACTATCTCAGAGAGATTGGTTTGTGAAAGCAACACATTATCTGCACAGAGACTGACTTTATGTTCTACATTCTTGCATCTGATGCCCTTCATTACTGCAGCCTGTCTAACTGCTGCTGCTAGTGGTTGGATAAAAACTGCAAACAGTGAAGGGGAGAGTGGGCATCCCTGCCTGGAGCCCCTCAGGAGACAGAAGCTGGAGGATGTTTGGTTGTTTGTTCTGACACAAGCTGTTGTTATATTTTTAACCAGTTCCAAAACCAATATTTTGATTATTCAACATTTTTTAAATCCATGAATCAAACTGAACGATGCATAGATGATAATAACTGACCCGAATAGAACAAAAGTTGGAACTTGGTGCAGTGACAGAGTTACATGACGTTTACCTCCTGTTGTAACTGGACCAACTGCTTCCTGCTGGCAGCAGCAGTCCGACTACATGGACACGGTTCAGTATCAAACGCACACTGGCAGGCTCCCAGTACAGTCAACTGGAAAACAGAGATTAGAAAGGATACGACTGAGTACAAGTGCAAGTTAATGATAATTAACTGTGTTGCCCAGCTGTGGCAGAGTGGTTCAGGGAGTGATCACACACCAGCTGTGCATCTAATAACGTATTCCTCTTATTTAGTGAAACACCTGGAAGCTGCAGCCTGGTTACCTGTTGTATGTGGTAGCGTGGTCTCCTGCTACAGTTACACTTATAACTGCAAAACTGTTTGTTATTTGATCATTATTCACTACATAACGACTTACTTGTTATATTTGATCTTATTTATTGCTTTAAAGCATTAAGTGAGGGGCTACAAACTTTATTTCATCATAGCTGTTCAACACAAATGACAACACATTCACCTTTCAGTGTAACAACACATGCAATCAGTAAACACGCTTCAGGTAAACAGTGTGAAGGTCTTATTGTTTCTGATATGATGTTTGGTGTGGACCCTCGCCCTCCTCGTAGACACACCTATGGTATCATTTCAAATCACCTCGTTCTCGAGTCTTTGTATCCACAAACCTTTCAGATAGCTTGACCTTGAGGTCGAGGTCACTGAGAGTCAAACGGCTCCGAGATTCTTAGCAGACACATCTATGACATCGACCCTACGTCGCCTCGTTCTCATTGCATTCACAGATTTGGGTGTAGATGCTGAGGCGTACAAACCCTTACCTATTACTGGCCCTGCTGTGCTCTTTGGTAGGGTAAATTCTTGTTCCGTTCCTAAATGAACGATTACAGATCAAAATTAAGCTGTTTTTACACGAGCTTCAGAAGTGTACATGGAAGAGAGTCAAGCTGTGCTGATGTTGATCGGTTTGTGACTTCCTGCATCAAAGAGTCAATGCTAGAAAGCAGATGAGCCATAACAACATTCAAATCAGCACAAATGCTTTAAGCAGCTTTTGTGTTGCTGAGAATCACAGCGTGCTATCCCACCCAGCGACCTCCCCCATCGTCTCTCACCTCCAGAACACCTGACTCGGTGTCCAGGCTGTACTGAGGTTTGGTGGCTTGGTAAATTCTCTGCTCTTTCACGTTCAGCATGGAGAGAAGTTCCACGTACTGTCGCTTCAAGGCTGCAGACAGACACACGTTAACCCTCTGCATCACATATAACTTATACAAGCATCTACATGTGTTGGACTCATTTACCAGAGTTTTCTGCTCGGAGCTGCTGGCTCTCACTCTCCATCTCCTGCAACTTGTCAGTCAGAATCTTGTTCTCACCTGACATTCTGATCATAAAGCAGCAGCGTTATGATGCAGGTAAGAGACCAGAGACAGAAGTGTATGCAGAGTTAATCTGACCTGTTGTGCTTGTGCTCCCAGGACTGCTCAGATTTCTTCATCTGAGCCTGAGAGAAGCTGAGCTCCCACTGCAAACTGTTCACCTCCTGCAAGCGATGAAGGATTTATCTGCAGTTTCTGATCAGTTTTCAAATGTACAGTCTAATCGCCCACATTTCATACTCTTTCTGATACTATGATGACGTCGGTGTCTGTTACAATAAACACATCAACTCTGTCGTCTCCTTGACTTGGTTAAACTTTAACAGTTTTCATGCTTGTTTTGACAACATAAAAATGCTCTCAGAGAGCAATTCCCATTTAACGCTGGATTGCTAGTACACTGCTGAAAAAAAGGACCACTTCAGATGTCAGTAGGGGAAAAACATCATGCTGATATCTATGCTGACATGAATAATGTGTTAAGAATGAAAGGATGCCACATCATCAAAATGAAATTCAACCTGTAGAGGGTAGATTTCAAAGACACCTCGAAAATCAAAGAATTATGCAGCAGTCTGAAATTTCATTGAGCAACTCAAAACAGTGCTCGGTAGTTTGTTTGGCTCTCAGGTGCTTTGTGCATGCCCAATGACATCCAGGCATGCTCCTAATGAGATGATGGATGGTGTCCTGCAGCATCTCCTCCAGACCAGGGCCTCACTGAACCGAGTCGTCTGAGATGATACCTGCTGGATGAACTGAAACAATGTCCCAGAGCTGTTCTACTAAATTTAGGCCAAGCAAGCGTGGGTGCCAGGTAATGGTGTCAATCCCTTCATCCTCCAGGAACTGCCTGCACACTCTCAGCACATGAGGCCGGGCGTCGTCATGCACCAGGAGAAACACAGGAATCATTGCACCAGCATATGACAATGTCTGTGGATCCAAGGATTTGATCCCAGTACCTAATGACCTGTAGAGGTCTGTGTACTCCATGGATATGCCACCAAACCAGTCACGCTGAACGATGTTACATAAACATGTCTTTCTCCATTGCTTCAGTCACATGTGCTCAGGGTGAACCTCCTCTCATCTGTAAAATATTCTCACAGACCGGCCTTTCAGGTGTCGCGGATAAATACAACAAAATAAAACCAGTACCAAAAAAAAGAAGATTCATTCATAACTGGAAAAGACCCAGGGAAACAGAGTTGATGATAAGAACCATACATTTCACACCCGAGCCTCTTTCCTGGTACCAAACGACTCACAGACAGGTACTGGTCCGTGGCCCGGTGGTTGGGGACCGCTGCACTAGAGGACGTCATGAAGTTTGGTCCTGATTGGTCGGTCACCGGCTGTTCATTTCGGTCATTTTGTAGCTCTGTGCTCTTCCTGTTTCTCCTGGCAGAAAGAAGCACATACTGATCCTGCTAATGGGCTAAGGACCTTCTATGGCCCTGTCCAGCTCTTCTAGAGTTGCATCCTGTCTCCTTGAATCTCCTCCATACTCTCGATGGGAGACAGAGCAAAGCTTCTGGCATTGTACGTATACATATGCCATCCTAGAGGAGTGGGGCTACGTGTGCAACCTTTGTAGGGTCCACGTATTGCTTCATGCTACTAGTAGAGACAGTGATCGCTGCAAAATGCAAAACTAAAAAAATCTGAAAAATCAGGAGGAAAAAAAAGTCAGTGGTCTCCACCAGTAGACTCTTCCTGTTTTGGGGGTTTTCTCATTGTTGTCCCTCTGGTGCTATTAACTGATTAACAACCCCCTCTGCTACATAGCTGACCTGATCACCATCCCATTACTGACTTGATGCTACACTGCGATTAAAAAAAGGTTCCTTTCAAAGCACAACTTGCCTCATTTACCCATTCACACCCATTTACACCTCTACGCTGTTTCTGCGTGCTTTCTGTCTAACTTTCATACCCATTCATATTCTGATGGATGCACTGGAGAGCAACATGGGAGTTAGTACCTTTCCCAAGAATATTTGGCATGCAGACTGGAGCAGACAGTAGGTGACCTGCTCTACCATCTGGGCTACAGCCACCCTAGAACAACCTCACAACATCTTTGTCAGAAGGATTGGATCACAACCAGCAGGAGGTGCACTGAGAAGGGCATCTCTGTGCTCAAAGAACTGGGAGCTCTAAAGGGATCTCATACAGGGTATTTGGGAAGTGGGGGCGGGGCTGGCAGAGGGAGGCTCTCCAACTTATATCATCACAGCACGAGTCTGTCATCCCTGTACAAGAATAGATGTGTAACATAAAACCAGGGCTGCAGGACTGTTTCGTGGCCTGTTAGGGGAGTTAACAGGATAGTTAAGACAGATAGGGCGCTCTCACACCTGAGACAGCTGGGGGGGAAACCCTCCTTAAACCTTCTGAGGTCTCTCGTCTTACCAGATCCTGGATGGGACATGTATTTCACTCAAGAGGGGGCCATTATTAAACCGACACATTCGATTGGAGATTCTGGGTCTTTTGTGGCAGCATCTTTTCATCTTTTTGACTCCCCAGTTATGCTGATGAGGGTCTACCTGTCTGGGATGACTATAAATTTGCTTTTTACTTACCAACCCTAGATTTTTTTCTTGGTGGAAATCTTTTTTCAGATAAATGATACCCCTGAGAGGCACTTTATCTGAGGGAGCAGGCCATCTCTTTTCCCTCTCACCACAAAAAAAGGTCAACACAGACAAAACAACTTGGCTTTTGAATCAACCATTGGAAATGTACACACAATATGCCATTTCTCCCACTCTGTATGATCAACACCTGAATCTTTTGTCAACATCCAAGTTTGAAACTCAATTGCTTAAAACAAAGCAATGTTATTTTTGAAATGGGAGATAAGGCGGTAAACTTCCTGTGCATCAGAGCTGCTGCCCTGTCAAGATTAATCCCAAGGATAAGACTGTGGGACTCGCCAGTCTCTCTCAAACTGCTGTTGAAGCAGGTGTGAGTTTGAGATCTCGCAGACTGGAGCCTCTGCCAACCTTCCCAGCGCACCCTCACTATACGTTTATGTGTGCCAGGTCTGTCCAGCATCCTCCCCACCCCCTGATCTAACTCCCCACCAGGATGTGATCAGCTGACAGCTCAGCCCCTCTCTTTACCCGAGTGTCCAGAACATATGGCCGCAGATCTGATGATGCAATTACAGAATCGATCATCAACCTGCAGCCTAGGATGTCCTGCTGCCACGTGCACTTATGGACACCCTTATGTTTGAACATGTTAAGGACAAACTTTGGTTTGCACATAAGTCCTGTAACAAAATGCTGCTCCCGTTCCTCCCAGTCACATCCCTCCAGGTCTCACTGTCATTGCCTGCATGAGCATTGATGTTTCCCAGTAGGACAACAGAGTCCCCAGTTGGGGCACCCTCAAGGACCCCGCCCAAGAAGGCCGGGTACTCTGAGCAGTCATTCGGCGCTTACCCTCTCATCCACCGGGAGAATCCACAACATACAGGTAGCAAGCCGAGGGAATACTAGGGTACCCACGCCAGCCCGCCGCCTCTCACCCAGTGCAGTGAGTCCAGCCCCTCTCCAGGAGACTGGAGAGTGAGCCCAACTATATCTATCCAGTACCTCTCAACTTCACACACACTAACTCAGACAACTTTCTCACCAGAATGGTGACAGTCCATGTCCCAACCGCCAGTGTCTGTACCCAGGAATCAGTCTGCCAGGGCCTCCGCTCCTGCCACCGCCCAACACACATTGCACCCGACCCCTACGGCACCTCCTGCGGGTGGTGGGGCTTCAGGAGGATAGGCTCATGCTAGGGCTGCTCAATTAATCGAACATTAAAAATGACTGAGCCGATTTTTAGCCCCTCCCTCGTGCTTTACTCTCGCGCTGCTCCGTGTGGCAAATCGAGCGCACCTCTCTGCATTTCGAACACGCGTCACAACATTTAAGAGCAGCGGTCCCCAACCTTTTTTGCGCCACGGACCAGTTTATGCCCGACAATATTTTCACGGACCGGCCTTTAAGGTGTTGCGGATAAATACAACAAAATAAAACTAGTACCTGTACCGAAAAAAAGAAGATTTATTCATAACAGACGTGAAAAGACCCAGGAAAACAGAGTAAACGATAAAGACGATAACAAAATAACGCTGAAAACCGATAAAAACCCTGAAAACCAGACATTTCACACCTGAGCCTCAACTCTCACGGACCGGTACCAAACGACTCACGGACCGCTACCGGTCCGAGGCCCGGGGGTTGGGGACCGCTGATTAAGAGGACCCGAGGGAAGCTCGGAAAGCTGAGCAGAAGTTATTTGGAGAGGAGAGTGACTGCTGTTGGTTGAAAAGAGAGGTAAAAAACTT
>NC_140537.1:1317449-1432449 GCF_057382185.1 Mchenga conophoros
TTAAAACTTGGTTCAATCTGGCGTAATGTCTTGCAAAAGTCCTAAAAGTATTGTTAATAGAGTCCAAAGAAGTTAAGCTAGCTACTATAAGCTGTAATGTGCTGCTCTACCTTGCCTTGCAGAATCTTCAGAGCTTCATATTTTCCTTCAAAGTAACGGTGTGCTACATCAAGCTCACAGCATAGTCCATCTATCATCTGCCAACAAAGAAGCAGCACTTGTTAGTTTCCAGGCTACAATCAAGTTGACAACATTAGTTACATTAGCTCTACTTTTGTCCTACCTTAGTTGCTTCCTGTAGTCTTTCCTTGAGTTCGTCTTTAGACAGGTCCACGAGTGAGCCTATACAGTCACAGAAGACGCTCTTTTATCAAGACAACATTGTCAGTGTAGTCAAAGACGTTCAAACTGAGCAGAGGCTGCAGAACCCAAACTAGCTAGCGTAGCTGTGTAACTAGTGTCGTATGATAACATTTGAAACACTATGTAAAATATTTCTAAAAAGCCAGAGATGTGAGTCACAGGGACAGGATGTTTAACTGCTAAGTTGAGTGAATGAGTAGATTTCAGATGTTCTTTGAAGACATTTCATTGCTGATCCAAAAAGCTTCTTCACGTCCAACTGAAAAAATCCAGTTATAATTAAAAATGGTGAAATGTGCTGATATGGTGTATATTCTTTGGTGTCTTCTGTACAACAGTAAGAAACACATGTTAGAAAGTGTTACCAAAGTATGACAGCTCCCGCTGGGCTCTCTGCTGTGTCTCTGCAGTTTTTATTGTAGGAGTCCAGACGGCCTCTCCTGCTCGACTGCTGCACTGCAGCGGGTCTGTCCTGAGCAGCCGACTCTCTGAGCGACCGCTCACTCTGTCACTCTTCATCCTAGTGGAGCTGAGTGCTGTTGTGACTCCTATCCCATCACCCAGGTCCCCATCCACCATGTCATCCTTCAGGCTGCAGTCCTCACTGAGCTCCTCCATCTGAAAAAGGTCCCAGCTAAACTGGACACAGGCCACATACTGGTTTCATCACAGGTGGTCAACACAAGTATTTAAATACTGCGTATAGACAAGTAGCCAGTCCTTAGATATTCCTACGTACACCAAGTACAGAAGTCTGGATGGAATTTTTATGATTTTTGCCTGAATGTGTAGAAATTTTTTATTTGCATTTTTCCTTGTTTCATTGTAAATGAGGTACATGTAATCATTATAATATAACATTAAAATGCACGACACTGTTGATAAGAAGCTCCAGGAACATGAAATGCAGCCTCGTTTTCTGTTCAATAACGTGAGGATAACACGGACAGTTGTTGCAAAGTAACACACTGCACTTGTTACAGTAATGGGTGTAACTACAGCTGAAAGTAAGAGACAGACGTGGAAGGAGGAGCCACTTTATGCTGCCTGTAACATCGTTTACTATGACTGGTTTGGCAGTGGGTCAGTGATGGCCTGGGGATATGTCCACGGAGGGACACAGACCTCTACAGGCTAGCCACTAGCACCCTGACTGTCATTAGGTATCGGGATGAACTCCTTGGACCTGCTGTCCAAGGTGCACTGATGAAGTGGGTCGAGGGTTCCTCTTGGTGCACGACGATGGTCAACCTCAAGTATCCAGGCAGTTCCTAGAGCAGGGGTGTCCAACTCAGGCCTGGAGGGCCGGTGTCCTGATCTCACTCTGGGTCAACGCACCTAAATCACATGATTAGTTCGTTACCAGGCCTCTGGAGAACTTCAGGACATGTTGAGGAGGTAATTTAGCCATTTAAATCAGCTGTGTTGGATCAAGGACGCATCTAAAACCTGCAGGACACCGGCCCTCCAGGCCTGGAGTTGGACACCAATGTCCTAGAGGATCAAGGAATTGAACCCATTGACTGGCCTCTGTGGCTGCCAGACCTAAATCCAACAGAACACCTCGGGAACTTTATGTTTCAGTTTATCCACCAGGTTGCACCTCAGACTGTTCAGGAGCTGGGTGATGCCTTGGTCCAGCTCTGGGAGCAGAGCCCCAGGACACCATCCATCATCTCATTAAGAGCACGCCTGGACCGTATCAGCCATACATACAAGCACATGAGTGACATCAAGACCCATCGAGATCTGATGTGTTTCAACATGTTGCTTCATTTTTTAAGTGTATAGTAGATTAGGGCTGTGCGATATGACGAAAATCTCATATCCCGATATAAGACATCTATCGTCCGATAACCATATAAATCACATAAATGTAACATTTTCTGTAAGTTCTGTGAATCTCGGGCAGCTCGACTTGCATGAAGTGTTTCCAGCTGCGTGTCGTGTAGCTGGAGTCGAGTGTTTTAACCGATGCATGAAACTACACATCTTTAGACATAAGTTGTAACGGCGCCGTTTTCTTTGTGAGTATTTATTACACGGCGTGCTGCGGGGAGAAGCCTGTTCTAACGTTTGAGTCTAAGGTTTATTTTTTAGCACCTGGCGGCTCTTTTCTACTTCTCACCCGTAAATAATCTGCTCTTTCACGTGATTCAGTTTATTTTGAAAAGTCTCAACAGGATCTTGAGCTTTATTGTGAAAAGTTTATGTGGAACATAAACAAGCGGACACACCATGGTGTTACCGTCGTTGTTGCTAACGACAACGCATAAAAACAGGCGCTTGTCCGTCTGTAGTGTGGTTATATTAAATATAAGAGAAAGAGAGAACTTTATTAATATAACCACTACAGCGACATCATAACCATGAACAAATATTACCGTAAACAGTTTATTTTGCGACACCACGAAACAAACGATAGCGTAAAATGAAACGATAGATGTTTTTATATCGTCATCTGATATACATCGTTATATCGAACAGCACTATAGTAGATGGTTATAGTTGTGCCTATGATGAAGTGCTTTTTCAAAGTCTCCATTCCACATACAGCACAGACACAAATGCTGCCACCTACACTGAATGTGAACATCAAACACATGCAGACAAACGTGACACTGCAGTGTCAGGGTGGATGAAGAAAGCAACATGATACATACAGAAAACAACAGTGTTAGGATTGATCAGGAATGACTTTCAAAAGGAGATCTGCGCTGCTCTCTCTGGATAAATACGGCATCTGTGTCTTAATCCTCGGAGCCCTTTGCACAGTGCACACAGATTTGTATCTGTATCTATAAGAAACATCTTCCTTCACCGTCCTCTCATCTGTACACACTGCCCTGCTGTTTCACAGGGAAGCAGGAACCTGAGCTTGCACCGGATTATTCTGGAAAGGCTGACATCACTCTGCTGATTTTCGAGCTGATCATTCTTCCTCTTGGCAGAAAGCTGGTTATCACTGAAGTGAACCTGCTGCATCTTTGTCAGTAAATTATTATTACTGTTGGTAGATCACCCTGTGACTGCAGCACCGCATTAACTTTGAGGCAAAATCTGTCAGCATTTATAGCTTAAAATGGAAACTGCAGTGCAATCGAACAGCCAGGGACATGTGCATGGCTGCTGCGTGTGCTGCTAACACCACCCTGTACAGCAGGCTTCTTCAAAATGTCCAACTTGGGCAAACAGACCAACATCTGCCTCTGGATGAAGCACTTCCTGACTAACAGTCTGGATGAGCACCAATCACGCCCCCGCTCTAACACTGGAGCCCCACAAGGTTGTTGTTAAGCCCTTTCCTGTACACACATGACTGCACCCCATCACATAACACCAGTGTCACGGTCAGATTTGCTGATGACACATCGGTGGTGAGGCTGATCTGCCTACAGGGAGGAAGTGCAACACAGCTGCAGTGTGATTTAAAGACAATAACCTTCCACTCAATATGAAGACAACAAAGGAAGTGATCATCTGCTTCAGGAGAAAGAAGGATGTACACACCAGTGCACATCAGTGGCAAAGAAGTGGAACTAGCATGGACTAGAAAAACCAACCTGCTGCTGGGAAAGGCAGCTATAGTTAATGAGAATATACCAACTCCCACCTCACAGCCTTCAGTGGCATCTTTACTTCAGTGTCTCAGCACATCACAGACTACCTACAGACCCCTGGCACTTAACATCACCAAGACCAAGGAACTCATCCTGGACTTCAGGCTGTGCCGCCCTGCACATAAACGGTGAATGTGTAGAGCAAGTGGAGGCAAGAAGACCCAGCAGCAGCTACACTTCCTCAGGAAGGAGCAACTAAACACTGCTGGTGACCTTCTACAGATCCACCATCGAGGGCCTGCTGACCTATGCAGTGACAGTGCAGCACGCCAGCTGCACGGAGGCAGACAGGACGAGACTGCAGAGGGTGGTGAACACAGCACAAAGAATCATCCACTGCCCACAGCCCTCCTCGTCTGCCGTCTATAACTCCCGTTGTCTCAGCAGGGCCAGAAACACCCTGCCCTCCTTACCCACCCCGGCTACCATCTTTTTAACCTACTGCCCTCTGGCAGGCGCTTCAGATCCATGTGGGCCAGAACAGACTCAGGAACAGCTTCTTCCCCAAAGCTATCACCAAACTCAACCTTGCACCAAAGTAATCTGCACTGAAATATCTCTGAACTCATGTCTGTTTTAAACTGTCGGTGCTCAAACTCTGTCACTCTTGTGCTGTGTATTTATATTATTCTTATGGTTATTTTATTATAGGCTTTCTTATAATGTGCTAGCATATGTGCACTTTTATGGAGCTGCTTTTTAATCTTGTTATACTGCGTATAATGACAATAAAGGCTTTCAGCCTCCACTCCTGTCTCGATACCCACCAGTCTGCTTACAAAGCAAACCAGCCTACAGAGGATACCATCACCATCAGCCTCCACAGAGCACTGAGCCATCTGGAGAACAGGAAGAGCTCCGTGAGGATGCTCCTCGTCGACTACAGTTTAGCGTTTAACACAAAAATCCCAAAAATCAACGAACTGGACCACCAGAACATCCCCTCTGCCACCTTCCCCTGGGCCAAAGACCTCCTCACCAACCGGCCCCAGTCTCCAACCCACCCGACCACCGTCATCATTAAGTATACCGATGATACCACCGTGGCTGGTCTCATCTCTAACAGACATCAGACAGTGTGCAGGGCAGAGGTAGAGAATTTGTCCTGCTGCTGCTCAGAAAACCACCTGAAACTGAACATCCAACCAAAGAACTCATCATGGACTTCAGGAGGCACAGACGAGTCCACTCCCTCTCATTAAAAATGGAAAACAGGTGGAAACTGTCTCCACCTTCAGGTTTCTCGGGCACCTACGTCGCCACCAACCTCAGTTGCACTTCCTCCGTGTCCTGAGGAAGAAAAACTTGGACCAGGAGCTGCTGGCCTTCCACCACTCCTCAGTGGAGAGCGTGCTCTCCTCCTGCCTGGTGTTGGTACACAGGGGCCAAAAGAGAACAAGGAGGCTGCGCAGAGGCTCATTAACACTGACCAAAATCAATGGCTGCCCGCTGCTACCACTCGAGGTCATCATCAGCTCCTCCTGTCTCAGGAAAACTAGGGCTGTTACAGGTGACCCCTCACATCCCACTCACCACCTGTTTGACCCCCTGCCCTCCAGACGCACCTCAGGTCAATCAGGGGCCACACCTCCAAACGACCTAACTCACACAGGACAACTCCTGAACAGTTTTTACTCTCCAGCCACGTCCACGCTGAACTCAGAAACCACTACTTGACTGTTTTTAATGTTAATACACAGTCTTATTCTCCAATTTATTATGTGCATCAATGCTACTTTCTAATTATTACCTTTGCATACATTTATATTCCTTTGTTGTATTTATGCATGAGTCTGTATCTCATCTTTTTCGTTGCTCATCTTGAAATCACGCTGGCCAGCTCGCCGCTTTTATTTTGAAATCACTTCTCTGCTGCAGCACGTGGGAGCTAGCTTGACTACATTACTTTAAGTGGAGGCTAACAAAACTATCATACAGCAGAGACTAAACACACAAAGCAAAAGAATACAAATGATTATTAGACGACATGTGACAGAAACAACGTGCATTAAAGATATGAAGTGTTTTTAAAATGTTGAAATTTATGCTGTTTTCTGAATGACTTCCTCTTACCTGCGAACCTGAGACAAAGGTAAGCTTTTGCGTCTGCTCCGACCCGGATGAAGATCCGTTTTAATGAAACTATAGTTTCAGAGCGAAACCTGCGAAGTTAAAGCGGAGACGGAAAAAAGAAAGTAAAAATACACATTAGAAAGTCCAAAAACAGCTTTTCGCCCAGCAGCGACCAACCGCGTCTGAAACCTCCAGCACAGTGCACGCGCCAACACGAAACGACTTCCGGTGTGTCAGATTAACTGGTTTTTATATTAACTGGTTATGTTTGTTTACACAGGCTTCTTTCATCGTTTTTAAAGAGTAGTCGCATGAAGATTAAATACCTCAGCACAGAAATAAAAGTTGCACTCAACAGTTCATCGTTATGTGTCTAGTTGGGAAGTTTATTAACCAGCATTATTATCATGCATTGTTTATTATAAGTCTACACACTCATACCTTAAAAACACCTCGGAATATAATATGATGCGTTTACAGAAGTCAATCAATTAATTTCTCATCTTAATTTACATGATTTTCACTGTTGAGGCAACACACAGCTGTGCTCAGGAGAAGCAACGTGTGGCTGCAACGTGTGGCTGCAACGTGTTGCTGCAACGTGTTGCTGCAACGTGTTGCTGCAACGTGTTGCTGTTTCTCTACCCTAATGTAGAATCAGCATAAAGAAAGAAGTTGTTATTAAAAGACACATTTTTCTCTAACAGTTTTTACTGTTGCGTGTATCAGACGGCTGTGCGTCAGACTGTTGATTGTGCAGTAAAAACATGGTTACAGATTGTTATAGACTTCTTTAACGTGGAAGAGAAGCTTACCTGAAAAGGGGGGGATGTCTCTGTAGACTATCTACCCAAGAATATTTCTTCATATATATTTTTCTTTCTTTGCTTCCTCCACAATGACGGGCATAACAACATGAGTTAAGAGTAAACTGTACTCGGAGACGTGAGGACCAAACTAACATTAGTTAGTCGTTTCCCTGTAAAGTGTTTTTCTACTAGAACATCTCACTCACCAATTCAAATATAAGCACCTTTTCTAACATTGTCACAAATTCAGTCCCATTAATGCACCAGAGAGCAATTTGAGGTTAGTATCTTGGAGACTGGAGTAGCCGCGGATCAAACCACCGGCCTCGCACTGGTAGGTGACCTGACCCAGCTCCTTGTGCTGAACTTACCAACAATCATTAGTTCTGAACAGGTCACATTTGCAAACGAAGTTTAATGAACAACCACCAGCATTTATAAAAAATAAAAAATAAAACTTCTTTTTTTAATTTTATTTAAAACAAAACACTTCTTCAATATATTAAAGTCTGTGGTTGCAACTGACGTTTCTTGTGATGAATCAGCCAGTAAACTCCAATGACGACCTAACAAAGCCTAAGTTTCCCGTGTGTGGCGCTGTTAGGTCATCCATGTTTTCATAAACCTTTTTCCAAGACTTTCCATGGCCCAATCCATTGGGCCCTCAGCGTGGGGAAGCATCCCTGTATGGAACTGACCTCCCCAGCCCAGTGTTCAATCAGTGCTGCTAGTTTCAGTCACTGTGCACATGTCCTGTTTCTAAGGTTGGAAACCTGCAGTCAGTCACCTGATGATGATGAAACGTTTCTCCCACTGAAACGTCCACATGAACAGAATCAACCTTTGGATTTTCTTACCTGGATGATCGAGCATCAAGACGTCTCCTAGTTCTGTCCAACACAACCTGAATAAATCAGAGTGCAGCACTTCGGTCATTTCTCTACAACAAATATACCAACAGGTAATCAGATGTAGCTCTCAGCACTGGATCCTTCAGGCTGCGATAAGCATGACATGAAACTACATCGATGTAAAGGCACATGCGTGATGCTAACAGCACCGTGTGACTGACAGTGGTGCTCAGGTGAAACAGGTTCTGTTGACAGGTGTGTTTGAGGATCACAGTTTGTGATGCTGTGTTTTTATACCTGTAGATGTTTCTGTAATAGTCCACCTTTGCTTTCAACGCTATCACACTCTGGTTGTTTCATTCACGCAGTCAACTTTATGATGGAGGAGTTTAGCGAGTCACCATCAGCAGATGGAGCATGTTGCAGAGCGTCACTAGAAACTGTTGAGTAAATATTGGAAGAAGGTGTGTCCAACAATAAGACTGCATTCATTTCTTACATTTATTCATACACTTGATCCTTTACTAAACAGACTGTAACGGGGAACAGTCATCGATCCTGAACAGTCACTCAGCAAAACCAATAAATAATAAGTTTAACTGACAGAACCAAATAATTTAGCTTCACTTTGAGAGATTTCGAGATTATTGTAACGATGAACGATCCTCAGGATTATCAGCCTGTGTAAAACTACAGGATGACATGCAGGCTCTGTGGGACAGGTGATGATACCTCAGAGGCAGAAACACTCATCTGTGGAAGGAGCTGGGTCTGCTGGGAGTCACGCTGGGGGCCACCGTGGGTTTGGGACTTAGAAAAGTACCAACTTCAACAACTTATTCACAAAGCAGAGAACTTCCTCTAGAACACAAACGTATCAGTGGATACAGCACAGAGGGCTCAGTCACTGATGTATTCCTCTATGGTCAGGTCTTCGTCCTCTAGGAGGACTTGATTTAAGGTGGGCTGGGGTTGGCTGGCTGGCAGACCCTCCTCAGCACCACCTGCCTCTTTCACCTCCTCCTTCTCCTCCACCTCACTGTCCATTTCCAGCTCGCCTGATTCTTTGTCTGTCAGAGCCTCTGGTTTTAATCTGGACACACAAGAGAAAACCAAAGATCAGAGGTCAAAGATCAGGTTAAAACGTGAGGTCACTGACACGGGACACCACTATGATGTGTTACAGTATCCACGGTAACAGGAGCTCAACTAGAACTTTAAAGAGACAAAAGAAGAAAACTCTTAAAACATGTACATTTGTAACAATAGCAAATATGAACACTGCAGCAGCTGTAGTAGAACACACAAAGTTCTGTTGGCATTATTACTGCTCTGTCAGAATACATCGTTACTTTGTTAAAACAACAGAAACATTTGTTCTTCGGTCTGATCACAGTTATGATGACCTCAGCCTGCTGGAGCCACACAAACAGAGCTGATAAAACAAGCGCACCACGTCCAACCTACTGACATGTTCCAGGAAACGAAAGAAAGAACAGCAACAAGGACCAAACAGCTGGTGAAAGAAAACAGCCATCCAACCCTCAGTCCAATCACTCCTGTTCTACCTGCAACTGTGTAGTGACAATAAAGACATCCTGTGCTGTTTGACAGTAAATGACAGAGTGTGGTACCTGCTGGAGAATCTCCTCAGTGACATCTGCCCCACATCCTGGATAAATGTGATTTGGTCTGTAGGAACAGAGCAGCACAGACATGAGTCCACAGCTGTGCTCAGCACATTAACATCACTAACATTACATCAGGTATGTGAGTGATGCCTCAATTCACTGCAACAACTACCACTGACTCAACATGTGATTCTCACAGTAATGATGCTCGGCTCTGAGCTCTGTAAGGAGGCCACACAGCTGTGCTGTCTGTGTCACTTTGTGACAACATCAGGAATCATTTTCACACGAGTCACAAAAACAATTAAATAAATCATACTGAGTGATGGATACGGTGACGTGATGTATTAGCTAACAGTGACAGGTGGAAACAACAAACCTGCTTTGCTCTAAGGCAAAAACTACAACCAGCCCAGCTGAGCATCACTGCTGCACCTCTCTGTGACTGGAACTGAGCAGTGACATGGATGCAATGGAGGGCTTTAAGCAGCTGGTTAAAAAGATCGAACAACATCCCAGGAAGGATGTTTGTTCACGGTCAGCGTGCTCAGGTAACAATACTGTGAAGTTCCTTCAGGTATTGTTAAACTGTTATACTGAAAGTTTCCAGTGAAAACAGGCTTGACTAACGCTGTGTCACTACTATTACACTACATGTGTCACTGCTACACTGCAGTGCATCTGGAAAATGCTGACAGCGCATGCATGCATAGGCTGATTACCCTCTCACTGCGGCTACAGAAGGAGAAAGGAGAGAGACTTTGGGAACGATGGGATCGTTATACGTCAAGAGACTAGAAACTGATACCTCTGTGATGCAGAGGGACAGCTGCGAATTTGTTTGAATGGAACATGCACCTGTGTAATATGTAGTATGTGTAAGTAAAACAAGGCGTTGTGTATTTTGGAATATGTGAATGTGTTGGTTTCCCTTGCGAGAAAGTATTTAAAAAAAAAAAAAAAGTGGAACAACTGGAGCGCTGTCAGTGCTGTTTGGATCCTCCGAGTGATGCTGCAGAGTCACACTTCTAATGAGGTGCTGTGGCACAAACGAACATCTGTCTGCAAACTCCACTCCTTAATAAAACAGGTTTTCCCTGAAAGTACCCCCCGTGTACCCGTGGGCCTTACCTTGGTTCCTCATAGGGTTGGTGAGTTTGGCCAAGTATGGAAGCAGCTCAGTCTGCAGGCTGAGCGGAGTCAGGCAAAAGCTCCGGAACAAGGACTGGGCAGCCACACAGTTCTCCCAGTGCTGCCAGGGACAACAGCAGAGTTAGCACACCATCACTGGTCACTATGTGCAGTTTGGAATGATTTGCATCAAACTGCATCCCCTGAAAAATACACTCTTATTGTACAGGAGCAATGATCCAAATAAGAAACATCACTATGACGCTCCAAACTTCACAGGGGACTGAAGCCGTGTGTGGCTGAGAGGCTGTTTCAGAGAGAGCCACTGCAGGGCTGTAAGGGAGCGAGTGTTTGGTGAAACTGTCCAACTGAAAAGTGTACATGGACTGACAGATCTGAGGGACCACAAACTCTGCTCAACTGATGGCAGTGAGCTTTGGGAGGAGCTGGGCTCCATCACGTCTCCACCTCACCGGAGCAGCCACAGAGGGCTTTCAGCACCATCGTCCAGACGCGAGGTAAGGTGGCGGAATTTGTCGGTGTTCTTGAAAAAGGAAACGTGACATCTCTGATGAGTGCATCCAGGCGCTGGCCCTTTTGGCACCACCGTTGCCACGGCAGCGTGAAGAGAAAAAGAAAGAGGGCGACGCCGTGCAGCTGTGCCTTCATAGACCCAGGCCGTGCCCACACCTCCACCCGCTCGCTGCATGTCTGTCCAGGTCACTGGGCACCAGCCAGCATGCTGACACTTAAAATCCCCTGCAGACAGCTCCACAGGATCCCAGTATCCAAACCCACTGGCCTAGAAAACACATCCCACCTACTGCCACTCAGGGTCCCCCAGTCACAGACAGTTGGTCCCCCAGAGGAAGAGGACGGCCTAGCATCTCCCACAAGAGAAGGTCCTCAGCGGTGTCCAGCCACATGACACCTGGCCAAACATGTGCCGCCCATGCATGCATAGGCTGCACATCCCCTGGACTGCAACACCCGGTTCTGCCACAAGAGGGAGCCAAACACCTTCTGTGGCATTGGGTCATCTCTCAACAAGAATACAGAGACAGTAGGATCATGTTGCACTACAGTGGGTTGGGAGGACCCCCCCATTTACAACAAATATCCTCGTTGTTATCACAGAGAGCGATCCAGGAAGCAACCCGAGAGCAGACCAACGCAGCTCGTATTCAGCATCTCAGGTCATGAAAAGAGCACACCAGGGTGTGGCTCACCTGATGGCTCTGCATCTGACAACGAACTACCAAAGAGTGTCCTGGAGCTACACACCATCTCCTTCATAGCAAGCGCTCTAAATGTCTCCCACTCAGAGGACACCTGCACATACTGGGCTTAACAGCATCTTCACTGGCAGTCGTCCCACTAGGCGACTGCAGCAATAGCTGCCATCAAGCCTTTATGATTAGTCACAGCGAGTCTTTCACACCGATGTGGAGACGTTTAGGCCAACTGTTCCTTACCGTTTGAATTCAGCCACATTGGAGGGTTGTTAAGCATGAACAGCCTGTTTATGGTAACTGGTCTGTATTTATATAGCGCTTTACTAGTCCCTAAGAACCCCAAAGCGCTTTACATATCCAGTCATCCACCCATTCACGAACACATGCACACACTGGTGATGGCAGCTACATTGTAGCCACAGCCACCCTGGGGCGCACTGACAGAGGCGAGGCTGCCGGACACTGGCGCCACCGGGCCCTCTGACCACCACCAGTAGGCAACGGGTGAAGTGTCTCGCCCAAGGACACAACGACCGAGGCTGTCCGAGCCGGGGCTCGAACCGGCAACCTTCCGATTACAAGGCGAACTGCCAACTCTTGAGCCACAATCGCCCTTGTTTAGCTTCATGCCGATGGGGTTTGGGCCTTTTTAAAAACTGAAGGTGCTGGAGTGTCTTCATCAGTCATTCAGAGGTGAACCTGGTTTGTTTCTGACATTCTCGTTCAGTTTCCTGGTAGAGAGCAGATTTCACGTGTAAGCCATGCAAAGCACACCACCACCACCACCACGTTTGACTGGTGTGATGATGTTTTATCAAATGCCATGTTAGTGCTGCACCAGCTGTGACTCAAACCTGTCAAAATAAACTGAACTCTTCAGTTCACAGAATATTTTTCCAGACGTTTCGTTGTCACTGTGGGCTTTGGGCAAATACTTTCCCACAGAGGGCCAGATATGGTTTGGGTGGTTTATTGTTCCCTTCCTACCAACAGCTGAGCTGCAGTGATGGCTCACATCATGTTACTCTGTGACCAATCCCTCTTACTGAGCCTGGTGCAGCCATCAATGGACTGCTTCTAAATCCAGGACACTAAGCAATGGTTTTTAAACTCAGTGCCAAGAAGTTCTACACAAACATATTTTGTTATGTTCCTGATGTCAAACATGTGATCATCAGAGGACAAAAACAGGGTCTGTCCTGCTGTTCAGACAGACTAAAATATCCCCCCATGCTTCAGTTAGAAGGTTCTCCTCCTGCTTGGATCCACTTTCATCAAAATGTTTGCATTTGTTAGTTTGGAGAGACGAGCTATTTGAAAGAAGAAGTGTGGCTCTATGAATTGTGGGTAAAATTATGGCTGCAAAATATGGGCTCAGCAGCAGATGAAGAGGAAGGATGAACTCTATCATCCCTCCTACACTCAGTGTGTCTCTGACTGAAGCTGACGATGAAGCATGAAACTGGAACAATGTCCTGGTATCAACTTTGAATGGTGCCTGTAGCTGAAAACACGTAGAAGCATTTAGAGTCGCGTCATGAACCTCCATGAAAATACTGTCAGATTTTACTGACACAAGCTGAATAGTTTAAATAGCACAAAAGAGAAAAGTCAGAGCACAAAAAGAAGCTGATGAGTGAAGTTTGGAAGCAGATGTTGAACCAGTTACTGATAACTACAGAATCCATTTCATGAAGACAGTCCAGTGTAAATTCATGCTGCTCATTTGAAATGTCACAGGTAATAAAGTAACACTAAATGTTTAACAGCTGAGCTCCAGATGCTGTGACATCTGATCTCAGTCACTCACCTTCCTGTTGACGAGCAGCCAGCTGGGTTTGTGCAGGGCTCTGAAGCCAACAGACGCCAGCTGAGAGTTGGAGTGAAGGAGGCCTCTCGTGGCCACTGAAGACCCATAATCCCCCAAAACGCTGCGATTCTGGAAACAGTACAGACGGCCATTCATACAGGAGACACAGATACAGCACACGCAGCAGTACACTACAGGCCACTTACAGCTCTGCTGTAGCAGCAAAAACAGAAGTTTCCACTCTTGGACCTGCGAGCAGGTGTGATCCCGCCGCACTGAGGGTTAGGGCAGGGCATAGGATAGCTCAGTAGGTAAAGTGGTCGCCCCATGATCGGAAGGTCGGCGGTTCGAATCCACTTAACGGCTACCCTGAGGTACCCCTGAGCAAGGTACCGTCCCTACACACTGCTCCCCGGGCGCCTGCTTAGTGGGCTGCCCACTGCTTCACTGAGTGAATGGGTCAAATGCAGAGAAAAACAAGTAATTTCCCCATGGGGATCAATAAAGTATCCATTATTATTATTATTATTAGGGCATTGTGACCTCGCCTGTTGGTTGTGTGCTTTTCACCATCATCCTCTCGGTGTTTTAAAACAACATGTGAGAACAAAGGAGGGATCTGAGGACCAGCGTTTGCTCCTTGGCATGAAGTAACTTACTTCTAACTGTGTGTTGTATTTAACACAGTTTAACCAGCTGAGGCTTCTTTACAGCCTTTATCTTTCTGCAGTCAGAGTCGCACTCCGCCGACGTTCAGGTTGTCGTCATAGCAACGTGTCCAAGCATCCTACAGTGGAATTAATATGGAAGACGAGCGCTACCAAAAAGGTGGACGTTGAATCACGGATACACCTGCTGCTCAGTCTGTGGGTTTCGTCGCACTCGGGGGAAAATTCAAACTCGGGCAGTTCTCATGACTCGTCAACTGACGCTACTGACCAGCCAATCAGTGGCATACAGTCTGATGATGTCACATTTTAGTGCCTGCTCAGGTACTAAAAAAAGACCTGGGACCAGGTACTGTGGCCTAATGGAAAACCCTGAAGAATGTGGTGAACCGTGCCGAGTCGATCCGGCCTTTAGGTGAAGAGGCGATACGGGTTCTTCCCTTGGTTTTCTGTAATATGAACAGTCCAGATTATTGGACCCAAGATGTTCACAGTTAAACTCCAGCAGAGACGACAGACGGATCAAACCGCTGCCCGAGCCTGGTGGCTTGTGGGTAGAAACGGTCCCCGAATCTGCTGCTGTGGATTCTGCTGTAGCTCCTGCCTGACAGGAGCGTAGATGGTTTGGGTGGCTGGGATCAAACAGGATCCACTGGGCCTTCCTCCCACAGCGCTGCCTGCAGAGGTCCTGGATGCTGGTAGCTCAGACCTGGTGATATACAGCACTGATCTGACCACCCTCCATAGAGCTTGGTGGTCCAGAGCGTTTCAGGTGCCACAGCAGGTCAGCTACAGCCAGACAGAATACTTTGCTGGTGCATCGACAGAGTCCATGCTAAATCTCAGCCGATGCAGAAACAACAGCTGCTGTTTCACTGTTTTTGTGACTACATCCACGTGATGTGAGAAGGTCAGATCCTCACTGATGTTAATCCCCAGGAACCATCCGACTCTCTCCACCTCTGTCCCCTCAGTGTAAATGGGGGTGTCCCCTCCACCCTGCAGTTTTCTGTGGTCCACAATGAGCTCCTTGGTCTTGCTGACGTTGAGCAGCAGGTTGTTGTCCTGACACCACGATGCCAGGGCACTCACCTCTGCTCTGTAAGCACTCATCTCCACCTGGACCGGCTGATTGTCAGTTTAGCCATAAGTCAACAAGAAGCTTCTGGTAGGAGAAGATGTGACGCTGCTGATCCGTGATCTGTCTGTCAGGAAGTCCAGGATCCAGGTGGATAAGGAGTCACTGATGTGCAGATTCCAAAGTTTGATGCTGAGCCTGGATGAAATTATAGTACTGAAAGCAGAGCTGCAGCTAATAAACAGCATGTGTGCTCCTATGGTCCAGGTGGGAGAGGGCCGTGTGCGGAGCGACTGATCTGTTTGTCCTGTAGGCAAAGGACTGAGTGTAGCAGAGAGTGGAGATGTGAGCTTTCACTATACGCTCAAAGCACCTCAGGACTAGGGATGGGTGTCGAAACCCGGTTCTTGTTGAGAACCGGTTCCCACTGTTTCAGTTCCTTGGAATTGTTTGCCATTCGATTCTCTTATCGATTCCAGTCGCCCTGAATGACGTCACCGCGTTGCGGAGCGTCATTTACCTGGCAGGAAACACGGCGGCTCAAACGCTCAAAAGTTTGGTTACACTTTATGAGAACGGATGACAACAGGGCAACTTGCAATACTTGCAAAGTAGATACTTCATTTAAGGGAGGAAACACTACGAATATGCAAAAGCATTTGCTCACAAAACACACGATGACCTTAAATGAATGTCGTGTTTTTAATTCTGGACTCGTGAATCTCAGCCCGGCAGCAGCGGTAACGTTTGCACGTCCTCTCCCGTTAATGCGGCAGGTAAATAATCAACAACAGTGCATATTATGTTAGCGCGATCTGCCTTATTACAAACCTGCCATTACTGTGCAGCAGAAGAATATTTATTTTATTATTTTACATTTACAATGTTTTTCCTGGGGACCCTGTGACACCCATTGAAGAGCCGCAGGCTGGATCTCTTAAGATGTCACTGCTGGGTTTGTAAGGCCATGTTACTCCTACATTTCTATCTTGTTCAAAGAGAAGATATAAAACAAAGTTCTGAGCTAATCGACTTTAGTGTTCTCCTTTTTAAACTCACATTAGGTTTCTTGGGGATGATGGTGGTCCATCAAATGAGGGGACTAAAGACAAAAGCAGTGACATGTCTGAAGACAGCTGCCAGTTCATGAGTGCGTGCTTTGAAAGCACCATGTTATCTGGCCCGGAGCTTCCTGATTCGCCGAAGGCTGGTCAGGATGTTGTGGCTGAGCGACGGAGCGTCTACATGCTGGGAGAACATTGGCAGAGCTTTCTTTAGTTTGGCTTTGTTGGAGTCGCCCGTCACAGTGGAAGCCCCTTTAGGGTGTAGTGCTTCCTGCTGGTCGATGACATCATACAGCTCGTCGCGTGGCAGCGTTGCGTCGGCGTGGGAGGGGATATAAACAGCAGTACAGAACACAGCTGTAAACTCTCCGATCAAGTGTCCAAGATCAAACTGTACACCCAAACACCATCGCTCAGTGAGTGTGCACACGCCACCTCCTCCCAGCGTCCCGACACCTTCCTCTCCTCGCAGTGAGCGGAGATGCCCGCAGCAACAACAGCCAAGGCCAGTGAAGTAAGCCATGTCTCCGTGCAAATAAAGACAGCTTGTTTTCCAAAGTTTGGACTTTAGCTAGAAGAATGCCGTCTGTTCATCAGCTATCAGGCTCTTTTCCAATCACGTAGCCGAGACAAGCCTCCATTCCAGTCTGCTGGTGTGGTCCCAGATAGTGAATGCTGTGGGCTGTGTAAGAGTCTCTCTGTCGTAGGTGATCAGTGCATCACGTTTCCAAAACATTAAAAAAAAAAAATGTTAAAAACATACGAAAAATGCAGAAATGAGGAGGACGCCAAGTAACAGCCAGCATCCTCACCGGCACCATGTTGTTCATTCATTTAGTTCCCTTTTGAAGTGTTAGAGTCTAAACACTCAGCACAGAGATGAGCACATCTCCGGGTTCTGATCTCTGTACTGCCCACTGCTGGGACTCCAAGGATCAGGGACTGAGCTCCTGCATCGGGCTGCTGGTTCCTCACATTGACATGTTACAATGATATGAAATAACAACCACAGAAATGAGAATGATGTTAGGACTGACCGTCCAATCAGCAGTGAGAAGGTCGGCATCAGACAGATACTCGCTGGCTCTTTCCACATCCTCCACCTCGCAGAAGAAGTCCAAGTAGTTCTGGTGAAGGTACAGGCTGAAGAACTCTCCGGACATGTGAGAACGCTCAACAACCAGCTGACAGGAGAAAGAGAAGACCAAAGACCGTTTATGCTCCTGTAAGTAAAGATAAATCAATACAACAGCTGATCAGCACCTCAGGGTCCACTAGTAAGGCTGCTCTGTGATGATGCAGCAGGTGGGACGGTAGACCACGCCCACAACCACCCTCCGCTCCGTCAGCACCTTCATGTTTCTCTCCTGTCAATGACAATCACAGGCACAGTGCAGCAGCTTTAGTATCCACATGCTCATTCCTGCAGAAGATAAAGAGGTGAAACAGCAGCTGGACTGACAGCAAGCACGCTCCCCTAACTACACAGAACACCAGAGAAAAACACGGTTCTTCTTCTTCATTATTAAAAGGTTTCAAACTGACCGAGCAGATTTAGATTCATGTGATTTATTAAGCAAAGTCAGCGCAGAGTGACTGACGTCACAAGCAGCCAGTGAGACGATGCTGTGTTACATCCTCCTGTGTTTCACAGCTAGAATCAGGTCCTGGTTTCACTGTGTCGAGTCTCTTCTCCTCTAAACATAATGTTCTGCATTTTTCTTACATTTAACATTAATGTGTGCCTCCCTCTCGATTGTACAGTTTCTCCTGTTTGCTATTTATTCCTGCTGTCTGTCATTTAGATTTTATTCCAGAACAGTCGGTGGAGCACCTACAATCTCACTGTAAATGAACAATGACAATAAAGAGGTGGCAGGACCTGGTACTACTCATCACTGATGCGAGGACAACCTCAGGTTTGTCTTCAGCACTGATGAGCCAAGCTCTCCTTTAAACTCAATGACTTCATCAACTTCTTCAAATAAAATGTTAAAAAGATTCAAAGCCATCCCACAGGTGTGTGTGAGCACTGTGATACCTCCTGATGTTAGACCGCTTCTAATACAAAATATATTTTTAGAGTCAAATTCAATCACGTCTCCCTGTAAATCATCAGTGTGCATATTAAACTCTACTCCTGCCAGACTGCTCAAAGTCTGATCATTGCTTTCATTTATCTTTACCTATTCAAGTTGGTACGGCTGTACGAGCGTCACAGCGCTCCTTACTGCTGCGCAGCTTCTGTTTCTATGGTTTCATGGCGTGTTGTGTCTTTGTGTGACGCACGGATCACTTTCAGTCATCGGGGAACAGCGAGTGACGCTGAGGAAACAACGGATGAGCTACAATCCAAGATTTACTCCAACTGTTCTGTCCGACAGTGTCCTGGCTCCACCTGCTAAGCCTCAATGCCTCAGTGGAGCTACGGTCCGGACCGTACACCACCAGCACCGAAACAAAGGGAAGGGGTGGGGGCTTATGTACTCCAGGGCTGCAGACATAGAGGCCATGTCCATTCAGGCCTATTTATCTACCTTTGAGACAGTCGGGGACTAATGGTAGCCATAGTAACCATAGTTTACATCCCCTCCAATGCTAACGTTAGCTCATCACTCAGCCACCTCCAACTTCTCATCAGCAGACAGCTGAGAGAGCACCCAGCAGGCGTCCAGATTGCTGCTGGGGTCTTTAATAATGTTCGGCCCTAAACTCCACCAACATGTTAACTGTCCTACCAAGAGGGGCCAGGACACTGGACCATGTGTACAGTAACCTCAGGCCTCTCGCTGCTCCTCATCCCTGCCTACACCACCCTCAGGGGCCCCTCCACCCTCCGGTTCATTAAAACATGTCCAGATGATGCTCTCCTCAGGACTGCTTCATCTTTGGACAGCTGGACCTGGAGACAATGTGACAGTGACCAACACTATCCAGGTTTTCCCAAACCAAAAACCTGGATGATGAGAAAAGTCCAGGCTCTGCTCAGAGGGACGGCTCTCTGCACAGCCAGAGCCAACCTGAGGAGGGGGCATCAAACGGGCCGAGGAGGCCTGCAGGGGGAGGACAGAGGGCTCCTTCACAGACAACCCCCACCAGGTCTCACAGGCATCCAGGCCCTCTCCACCTTCCAAGCCCAGTGCCCCCCAACCCCCGACAGCAGCAGAGGAGCTCACCTGCTTCTTTCCCTGGTTTGAGACCACCCCTCCCACACAACCCCAGCCCCCCCCCCAAAGTTGGTCCAGTCAAGTCACTCAGCACTGGATCCCTGCAGGGCTGCGTTCTCAACCCCTACTGTTCACTATAGTTAGTCACAGACCAATTATATTAAAAACAGAACAGAAACTATGGCAGAACATAAGCAGGTCATTCAGCATGTGTTTTATTGTAGTGCACAGCTGACAGCGTGAGCACAGAGCCAGGAGGTCGAATGTGTTCAACAGATTCAACACTGAGTTACTGTAGTCAGCCTGCAGTCCACAGCCAAAGCCCTGACACCCCTTCCACACCTGTCACTTTCACTCACGGCCATGTTTAGAGACAAATAAGAAGACTCAGGCAAGTCCACAGGTCGAGGGTCGTGACTCCCAACACACTCAAACTGATCCACAAGGCCAGTAACACTGTGGGCATGGAGCTGGAGCTTTTTAAGGTGGTGTCAGATAAGGAAGAGCTGGACAGTACCTCCCACCCTTTACTATCTCTGCATGTGCTACAGAGGAAATATGGTGCAGTCTGACGTATACATTTAATCTGTAACATACTGGGATATTTATAATTACTACTCTTTGTATCTATTGTTTTGTTACAACTCTGTAATAAATCACATTATGTAATAGTTTGTTTAGTGATAGCTGTGACCTCATCATCTCCTCAGGGTTTGATTCAATGATTTTAATGTTCCTGTAAATGTTGTTGTGACTGAGGATTGGCTCACACCCACTCACCTACTATCTACCTAAAATTATACAGCAGGGCCTCTTAATGACCCTTAACTGAAAATGTGACTCCCAGCAGCTGCTCCACCCTGCTCCACCCTGCTCAGTGGGAGAGTCAGTGGGTTAAAGACATAAAGAAAACAGTGGGTGTTTATTAGCTGAGTTTGTTTTGACAAAGATCAGACATTTTACTGTTGCCACTGCAGAGATGACAAAAGCAGCTGAGAGGAAGCTGAAAGTGGGAGTGACTAACGTTTGCAGTGCAGGATCTTTCCCAGTGCTCTGAACAAGAAGAGAGAGGCATCCTTCCCTCCAATGGCGAGCGCCTCTTCCTGTTTGGACTTCTTCTTCCTTTGACTTGTTGTGGAACCAGCTCTGCACAGTGACCTGTCCTTCTTTGTCCTCCATAAACCTGTTTCCAGTGACGTGCCTGAAAAGTTTTAGTGAGAATAAACTGAATCATTAGGATCAAAAGTCATTTATAGATAATTTAACATGTATTTGTACACTTACAGCTATCAGTGGGCAAACAGGAGAACTGCAGGCTGTTGACGGCACTGCGAATATCTCCCGAGCTTCCTGAACACAGTGTTTCCAACAGCGTCTGGTCTGGGACGCACATGCTTCTACAGCTCTGCTTAGAACAGCACACAAATACAATGCAGACAACAAACACAGACGCACACAAATGAATGTGAACAGAGTCTCACCTTTGCTGCCTCCTGGGTTGCAATGCAAGTGAGAACCTTCATCATTGCAGTTGGAGCCACTGGATTAAAGCTGGAACACACACACACACACACACACACACACACACACACACACACACACACACACACACACACACACACACACACACACACACACACACACACACACACACACACACACACACACACACACACACACACACACACACACACACACACACACGTTCATTTCACTGCAGTTTACTGCATGTGGCGAATAAAAGTTGATGATGATGATGAAGTCAGTGTGAAATGGAATCATAACAAACATGTAAACGCTGTTATACAGCGAGAGGAACACAAACAGCTCTCTGGCCTTTGAGATGCACAAAATCAAAACTCGTGTGTAATTTTATGCATGCTGCATGATTATACATACATACAACTGTATGCATATTTAATGTTGCCACTAGGTGGCGCCTTAATGTGACCTCATATTGGTACGTAGATGCCTCCAGAGTCAGACTGCCAGTAAGCATGTAAAGGTCTGCGCCTTCCTGGCTGCTTCGCCCACACTGGGATGTCTGGTCTGCGCTTGGGGGGCTCGTGGGTGTCCACAGACCCACTGGGTGGGGCCTCCAGGTGAGCGAGCAGCTGCTGCTTGGTGCAGTTTGTCCCAGATCCAGACCAGTCTGTCTTGTCCCTTTACTGTGTGTCTGTTGTAACTGAGTGGACGACTGGTGTTGGGACACAGTGTGCAGATGGGCCAAAGACTTGGGTCATCAGTGGGTGGGGGGGGTTAAGTGTGAGTGACTGACTAACTGAGCAAATGGCCTTTGTGTGTGCAGCTGTAGCTGGGTCTGGGGCCCGGAAATAACCGCTGCCCCTCCCTGGGATGCCTATAGGTGCCTCCCGCCCCATCTTTTCCTGCTGCAATGGGCGCGCAGATGTCGCTGAGACGTGTGGTCTGATTTCTTTGCACTGTGCATCCACATGTTCATCCTCCCACGGTTCATTTCAGGGTCTGAATGCATAATTAGCTGCTTATTTAATAAATCGAGCTCTGACTACACAAGGTTTGCAACTACGGACTCAGTGAAACCAAGATCTGAAGATGCCTAGGATGAAGTGTGTGTAACAGCTGGTTATCAAATCACATTCACAGTTTCCAGAACCTGATGCTGCTAATGCCCAGCTCCTCCTGGATGTCTTTGGGAAAAAGAAAGCGTGAACTGCCGTCTCCACTCAGGCTGTCTGACACTATGAACACCAGGGGGCACTGACTGGTCCTCACGAAACGCCTGAAAGACACAAGGACAGAATCTGAGAGCAGGAACCACACAGCACTGCTTTGGTGACACAAACATTATAAACCTTACAGTGCAGTCAGTGTACAGACCACTGCATGCAGCAAGGCTTCAATCAGGCCAACCTGGTCCTAAATGTAAACTAGGAATGCTGGTACTGGTGTAACTAAGTATTTACCCTGTAATCCTACCTTCAACACTTCAAAGAAATCATTAAAAGGACAGAAACAGGTTCTTGTTTGCTGTGTGAAAACAAATGAACTGTGAAAAACTGCAGGTATGATAAAAAGACGCTTTCTGTCAGCTTGGCACGACGAGGACGTGATTTTGGACTTTTCCAGAGTATTTAATACCATCAGGCCAGCCCTCATGGGTGAAAAGCTGACAGCGATGCAGGTGGATGCCTCGCTCGTGTCCTGGGTTGTTGATCACCTGACAGACAGACCACAATATGTGCGTCTGACAGCGTGGTCAGTAGCACAGAGGAACCACCAGGGGCTGTCCTCTCTGTACAAGCCCTCCATCTAAAGCACAAGTACACACTGCAAGACACTAGTGTCACATCCTCTCCTGAGAAAATAAGTCAATGATATGAGGGGCACCTCGATGTTGTCTATACTCAAAGGAAGAGATTTTAGGCAGCAGAGGAAATACCAAAGGTGACGTGCAGAGCTGCAGTGACTACAGGGAGATAAAGACTGGACCCTGAACACGCTGCTCTACAGATGTGATCTTTGATGTGAGAGTGCTGATGCAGAAGTACAGAGAAGGTCACTGTGCCGTTTACACGATGCTCTGGATTCATGTTGGCAGCACAGATGGCCCCTGGTAGGTTCAGCACTGGCTCCCATCCTGGTTCACCTGAGTTCAAAAAGCCTCAGCAGTGGCTTTGTAACCTTTTCTAGAGTGATGAACATCGACGGCTTTGTTTTCCAGCAGGTTCTTCTCACTGTGGCACCACCACGACCTACTTCAGTGCACTTATGATTCATCGGGTCTGTCAGTAATCACAGTAATCCATGTTGAAGCTGAACTTTCATCTTAATGTTGTTAATCACAGTTGATCCATGATTTAACCAGTGGGGCGATTACTTCCTCTACAGCGTGTGTGTAATGTGTGTGGATAGTTTTTACCCCTAATAAATAAAATCATTTACAAACTGCAGGTTGTATTTATTTGTTGATGCCTCCGTCTAACATGAAAATGTGTTTGATGATGTAAAACATGTGAAGCTGTTTGTCACGGCACAGAGTCCTGGGATCAGGTCTTACCTCAGGACCTCGTGCAGGGCTCCGGGCTGCCTGTAGAACTGGTTTGGCAGATCCTGAAGAGGCACACGAGAGTATAAATGTACGCATGTTAAACAAAACTGCGTTACACCACTATATAGTTTATATGCCACAGTTAATAATAATAATAATAATAATAATGGATTGCATTTATATAGCGCCGTTCGAGACCCTCAGAGCGCTTTACAACACCACTGTTCATTCACTCTCACATTCACACACTGGTGGAGGCAGCTGCAGGTGTAGCCACAGCTGCCCTGGGGCAGACTGACAGAAGCGAGGCTGCCATATCGCGCCATCGGCCCCTCTGGCCAACACCAGTAGGTGAAGTGTCTTGCCCAAGGACACAACGACCGAGACAGACAGAGCAGTTGTGATCGAACCGGCAACCTTCCGATCACAAGATGAGCTTCCCAACCCCCTGAACCCACCAAAGCCACAACATTAAAAATGAAAACAACACGGCACAGATCACCAGCACTGTGGTGTCTATGGGACCTTTCATTCAGTGGCTGAGCCCATGTGGGCTCCACGAGTCTGCAGACATCCACTGTGGCGTCTCCGTCTCTGCTGAAGTGCAGCACTGAGCTCACACAGGGCTCTGCTGTTTGACTCGTCCACGTGTCAGACGTGTCTTGCACTGCACACGTCCTCAAACACTAAATAAACGATGCAACTCGAGTGTTTGTGTTGCTGCTCGTGTCTCTGAGTCTTTGTGGTGCACTGCGGGGAGTCTGGTGTTGACGGTGAGCGTCCGACGGCTCTTTCTCATTAGTAACTTCTGTCCTTACTCTTTCACACGCCTCGTGGTTAGGTGGTAGAAGAGCTTTGTGGTGTCGGTGTCTGTACTGGGACCAGTTAGCTGCACTGTACAGTTTTCTGTTTTCATGGCTGAGCCGTGTTATAGACGCAGACCCACATTTAGGAACGAGCTCCTCGATGTGTTAGTGACCACTGCAAACTGCCAGTGAAAAACGACAGCAGTGAACTGTGTGACAGCACAAAACAAATCCCAGAGCATAACACGAGACGATGAATCGCAGCGCTGTTTTCACACCAGAGGAGTTTTGTTAAATGAGTTACACGCACTGAAAGAACAGATGCTTTCGACATCACCATGAATAACGAGGGATTTCTAACACTGCCTTCCAGCCCTGAGCTATGAGGAAATGAAGCAACAGTCAAACTGAAATACAGACCATAATATCTTCCCACAGCTGTACAGTCGTATTGAAATGAACAGCAGTGAAACACTGGAGTAGTCTCTGTGTGTCATACCTCCACCAGGATGAGCTTGTTGTGCGCGACTCCTCCATCACCTGCCATCTTCAGGCAGTTGTATTTGTTGGCTCTGAGGAGGAAATCCTGGAACTGTGACGACTGAGAGCTGGAGGAGAAGCCGTTCGTTCGCCACTCTAGTAAAAGTTTAGAGCATCAGAGACGAGAAGCAGAAGTCTGTATGCTACAGTGTAGGCACGTGGTCTTCTGTTAGTACTGGGATGGCTACAAGAACACAACACTGTCACTGTACCCCCACACCCTCCAGCTCTATGCATTTGGTTACCTGAGGAGTAATCACCTGCACATATGAGAACAGACTCTGCATGCTAGACTTTTGGTATGATGTGCTATCTGGTTAACATGTATAGACTTCCTGATGAGCAGCGGTTTGCTCAGTGCAGATAAAACACACATGCAGAGCAAGATAAACTTCGCTCTCCATCTGGAACATCTCACATTTGCCAAAATGTCCTAATTTAGCACAAGTAAGGAAACAAGGAGCTTTGTCTCTGGTCAGTTACTTTGTTGTTGTGATGCTTCTTGTATAAATCTGACACAGCTGGAAAGCCTGTTTATGTCGCTTTAAACGGTGCCGGTGGTGCCATAAGCAACACGCGTTTGTGGGTTAAGCACAAACACACACATGGAGTTTCCAACCAGCTTATCCTGCTACTGACTTTTGTTTAGTGCAGTTTATTGGACTGGACGATGGAAGATTTGGCAAATACAACATTGGAAGCCACAGATGTATTTTCCTAACAAACGAGGCCCCATGTAAGGGCCAATAAACAGGCTTTCACAGCAATAACACACCAAACACACTTTCTTTGTTGTTCCAGTCCAGACAGAAACTGGTTATTATCCAGAGATGATCTGACTTAGTTTATACCTGTTAAATGAATTTGCATTATTAAGCACAGGTGAGGTTTAGTCATCACACTGAATTTCTACAGGTAACCTCTTCATGCTGATGACTGTCCCGCTGACACGTGTGAGGAGGACAGACAGATGTTTCCTCACCATGACTGCTGCTGTATGCTTCTAGGTTTGTGGGACTACTCCATTCCTGAACCCTGAGGCCCATCTCCAGGGACAGCACACGGACTGTGGCCGTCTTTCCACAGCCCGACGGCCCCGTCAGCAGCAAAATACCACTCTGTAGATGAAAGGCTCAAACTGAGTCTCCGACTTTACAGCCTCCTCAGACAACAGGGCCTAAAATGATCAGAACTCCGGCTGTGGCTGAGCCACGTGTCCACGCAGGGGAAGTTTTCCACCAGCAATCACTCATTTTCTTTTTGTCAGGGAGGATGAAGCATTATTATCTCTGTTACTCAAAGAAAAATCAGAGCATGAACTGCTTGAACGTGATTACTTCACTCAGTGTACGAATGCAAAGCGTAGTTACCTTTGTGTTGGTGTGAACTCTGATCCACTTCTCAACTTCCTCCATCTTCTTCTTGTGGACAGCTAGTTCAGCCTACACAGATGGACACACCGTAGCATAAACCGCTCAGTACACAGTCAGCGCTAATACCTCGTCACAAACACAGGACGGGATCATTCATCTTCCACACAAACACAATCAAACCTGCAACAACTGATAATAAACATTAAGACAGATTTAGTCTCAAGAGGCCTTTAAACTTCAAATGAACTTCTCCCAAGTGCTGATTGGCCAAACCTACAAACATACTGTTCAAAACATGAAAGGAACACATTGAAAGCATCAGATCTCAATGGAGAGAAATCGTCCTGTAGATCTACACTGACTGTGTAACGTGTCAGGAATTAAAGTCGAGATCAGTCTACAGACACCCCAAAGTCAAAGTGGAAAAATGATGTGACAGGCTAGTTTATAATGGCCCCTGCAGGCAAACCTGGCAATGTCACAGCATGCTCTGTGAGATGACAGAGTTGTGGGAGACCTCCTCAGACATCACTGAGCTCATGGACAGCTGCTCGCTGGCAGATGGAACAAGAACTGAGGCTACGTTCACTCTGCAGGTCTTAAAGCTCAATTCAGATTTTTGGATCAAATCTGATTTTTCTGTCTGCTTCTTCACACTACAAATAAAATGTGACAGCAAACGCGCTCTAGTGTGAACGCTCAAAGCAGCGCAAAAGAAGACGTCACACACAACGCGCTCTGTTTAGACCCAGACCAACAGTGTCATGTGACTGATGGCCTTAATATAAAGACTTCGGACCTTACGTTTCCCAATTTTTGCTTTAAGTTATTTTGTTATCTACATTTGGTCTAATAATGATCCTTACTGCTGTTTTAGAGGAGCTTCAAAGGATAGCTGCAGATTTCTGTCAGAATCTGCAGATTATACAGTACAAATAAAATGTTCACGTTTCTCCAACGTTGTTCCCAACAGTTTCACCGGATGGTCAGGAAGCGTTCGTGATGTCTTCTCCGGCGCTGATAGTTGGCGTCTGTCTTGTGTCAGTGACGTAAAAGACGGATTTAATGCGACGTGACCATCAAACAGCAGTCGCAGATTTGTATCGTATTCAGCAACACATACCAAAGTGACCCAGGTCTGATTTGAAAATATCGGATTTGTGCCGTTCACACTGTCACACCATGATCGGATAGATGGTCGCAGAGGGTCAGAAAAGTCTTTCGCCTGCAGTGTGAACGTAGCCATAATATCCCAGAGGTGTTCTTTTGGATTGGTGTCATTCAGCGTGGGGGCCAGTCAATACTATGAATCCCTTCATCCACACTTCAAATCCTGTCTCCCCCCCACCCTGGACCCCCACCAATTCGCATACCGCCAGAACAGGAGCACAGAGGATGCAGTCTCCATCGCACTGCACTCTGTCCTCTCACACCTGGACAACAACAACACCTACACCAGAATGCTGTTTATAGACTTCAGTTCAGCGTTCAATACAATCCACCCCTCACAACTCATCAGGAAACTGACAGACCTGGGCATCAGTTCCCTCATCTGCAAATGGTTACTGGACTTCCTGACCAACCGCCCCCAACATGTCCGGTTGGATAACCACTGCTCATCTACCATCACGATGAACACCGGTGTACCACAAGGCTGTGTGATGAGCCCTTTCCTCTACTCCCTCTTCACCCACGACTGCAGACCTGCTGATGGTTCCAACACCATCATTAAGTTTGCAGATGACACCACGGTGATTGGCCTCATCAGTGACAACGATGAGGCCGCCTACAGGGAGGAGGTGGATCGTCTGGCTGAGTGGTGCGACAGAAACAACCTGCTGCTTAACACCGAGAAGACCAAGGAGCTCATCGTGGACTACAGGAGGAATGCTGACCCACATCCACCCATCCACATTAAGGGGACGGCTGTGGAGCGTGTGAGCAGCTTCAAGTTCCTGGGAGTCCACATCTCCGAGGATCTCACCTGGACGACCAACTGCTCCAAGCTGGTCAAGAAGGCTCACCAGCGCCTCTTCTTCTTGAGGACTCTGAGGAAGAACCACCTGTCCTCAGACATCCTGGTGAACTTCTATCGCTGCACCATCGAGAGCATCCTGACCAACTGTATAACAGTCTGGTACGGGAACTGCTCTGCCTCGGACCGGAAGGCGTTGCAGAGGGTCGTGAAAACTGCCCAGCGCATCGCCGGAGCACCACTTCCTGCCATAAAGGACATCTACAGGAAGCGGTGTCTGAAAAGGGCTGGGAAAATCATCAAAGACCCCAGTCACCCATCACATGGACTCTTCACCCTCCTGCCCTCTGGGAGGCGCTACAGGAGCCTCCGGACTAAGACCACCAGGTACCAGAACAGCTTCTTCCCCACAGCTGTCAGACTCCTGAACTCTGCCTCCTGACATCTGACCCACGTTAACACATGGACTGGACATACACACACCCACAATGGACAACTGTACCCTCAAACACAATAATAACATGGACTGAACCACCACTCACAACCACTAGCACTTTATATAGCCTCTGTAGAAACTATCTACACCCTCACTTATCTTAACTGCACTACTGTATAGCTCTGTGTGAATAATCATTCTGTACATTCGATAATCTTTAATCCTACAACTGTTTACAACTTGCATAGTTCCCATTTCTGTATAGCTGTATATCCCAGATTCTGTAAAGTTATTTATTTCATATTCTGTATAGTTTTTCATATTTATATCCTGTTCATATCCTGTTCATAGCTTGTACTCACTACAGCCTGTACATACTTATAGTTATAGAATATTCATAACATACTTCATACCGTGTACATTATAACATACCATAATAGACCCATTTCTGTAATATACTCACATATCTATATTATTGCTAATATATATTGTAATATATCTATATCACTAAAGCACTTCTGGATGGATGCAAACTGCATTTCGTTGCCCTGTACCTGTGCATGTGCAATGACAATAAAGTTGAATTCTATTCTATTCTATCCTCCAGGAGCGACTGCATACTCTCACCACATGAGGCTGGGCATTGCTGTGCACCAAGAGCAGCCCACTGCACCAGCATACAGCCTGACCATAGGTCCAAGGGTTTCAGCCCAGCACCTAATGGCAGCCAGGGCGCTGTTGCTTACCCTGCAGAGGTCTGCGCGTCCCTCCATGGGTATACCTCCTCAGACACCGCTGAACCACCAGCAAACCAGTCATGCTGAATGACTTTACAGGGATGTTCTCCACAGGTTCTCGAGACCCATTATGTCTACCACATGTGCTTTCAGCTCTAAGCCTGCTCTCATCTTTGAAAATGACCTGGCGTCAGAGGTGCCAATTCTGGAACTCGATGGTAAATGCCAATCAGGCTTCATGGTGCCAGGCAGTGAGCACAGGGTCCACTAGAGGACACCGGGGCCTCGGCTGACCCTCGGAAGTCTAATTCTGATTGTTTGGTCAGAAACATTCACACCAGTGGTCTGCTGGAGGTCATTTTGTAGCTCTGACAATGCTCATCGATACTGGCCCTGCTGATAGGTTAAGGACCTTTACGGCCTTGTCCAGCTCTCCTAGAAGAACTGCCAGTCTCCTGGAATCTCCTCCAGCTGTGCTGGGAGATGCAGCAATGCTAATGTATTGATCCTGGAGCATGACTACCTGTACAGCCTCTGTAGGGTCCAGGTGTCACCTCATGTTACTGGTTGAGACAACGAGCCCAGACAAATGCAAAACTAGTGCAAAAACAAAAAAGATGAGGAGGTAACTATCAGGGACCTCCGCCTGTAAAACCACTCTCGTTTTGGGAGTTGTCTCGTTGTTGCCCCTCTGGCACACCTGTTACTAATTTCACTAACACCAAAGCAGTAGAAACTGACCAACAGATCAAAATTTACTGTCCTGATGCTTTATTCTGATTAAAAAGTGGGTCTTTCTGTGACTGGACTCTGTTCCAGTCTACAGTTACCTCTGGTGAGACCCTGAGTGGGTAGAAGGTTTCCCATCAGGGGACTCCATCGTGCTATGCAGGGCCTTGAAAGCTCACGACAGCATGCCGGACTTGAACCTGAGCTGACGTGGGTGGACTGTGTTGTGAAGGGCAGTTTGTACATGACAAGCAAAGGTGCTGACCTGTGAGCGGGGTGAGTATTTGTCCACCCAGGGCTCATTCTGGTCCAGTTGAGACGACTCCTTGAGCAGGTAGGAGACGCTAGCTTCTCTTTTCCTCTTCCTCTTTATCTCAGCCTTGGAGCATAAAACAGGGTTGCCATTTCTTCTTCCAGAAAGAGAAGAACATTCCTCTCTCAAATCAATAAAGGACGGATCCACCCAATGGTTTGCCTGTTATATATATAGGAAGTAGAGCAGGGCGATATGACCAAAAATATTTATCACGATATACATTTGAAAATTTGTGATAACGATATAACTGACACGAGAAAATACTTTACAACTCCTCAACTTTATTAGTGCAAAACAAACCCCAAAAAAAACATAAATGTATTTTCACTTAAACAAGCAGCTGTTTTTTTATGTGCATTAAAGCTACATCGTTTCATTCAACGATCCGCTTTCGCTCTCCTCATTCGCCATCGCCGCCATGCTTTTTCTGCCATGTGCGTATGAAAACAAAGGCACTGCACATGCGGTTTTACTCATATTGTATCGCGATATTTTATTTTCTTATCGCTGCCTAACATTGTACCGGTATTACCATAAACGGTATAATATGATATATGATGATATGGCCCAGCCCTAACACGAAGTACAAAAAATACATAATTTATTGATGCAAAACATGACAAAAGAGGTACTTGGCTGCTCTGTGCTTAATGGAGAGCTAGTACCTCAAAATAATGGTTCGAGAATCAGGTCGGGGAAAGATTACATTCCTTAATAAACATGTGAGATGCAGGTGATACCTGAACAGGTACAGCTATGTGGAAAACACAGCTTTCAGCAGGATCCATGCAGTCCTCTGACATACTAATACAACCTTACTGCTTCCACAGGAATCAAGTGTGACCAGAACATTTGACAGTTTGCTGGTCTTAAGTATTTGAGGTGTGTATTAGCACATCAGAGTGATTACTGTACGATCCTAAATAATGGTTGGGTCAGTGCTGGTTGGGCTGTATGAAAGAAGCGTCAGAGTTCTGCGAAGTTTAGTGAAATAAATATATTTAAACCAAACAGAAATGAACACTGAAACTCTACTCTGGACACTGCTCATGCAAACAACGTCATATGGACGTGGATTATGTAAATGGAAGCACTTTGTAATAAAGTAACGGTTTCTATACTTCCTGTTTGCAGTGTGACCCCACTGACCCCGGGCTCCCCTCCCTCCCGAAATCCACTGTGTTACTTACCCTGCGCTCAGTAGCTTTATCTGCCACAAGCTTGTTCATCCTTAAAGCTGCTGTTTCCCATAGAGAACAGTAGATTAGTGAAGGACCGGAGACCTGAACAGCTGCTGGCGACGAAACGAGAGAGAAAACACAGCCCGTAAATATCGCAGCACTCGGGACAACATCTCTAACTTACTGCGTCTGTTAGTTAAGCCACAGGGACCAGACTCCAGGACCTCTGTCGAGTGTCAAACTCATAACAAACGTCTCTCAGGCTACTGTTGTTTAGCTAATTACACATTTCACAGTTTATATTCGGACGGCAGCTTCTGTTAAGCTAATATAACTTCGCTTTACCTCGTACGAAACACAGCTGGCTTTTCAGAGATTCGCACTCTTGTCCGGGCACAATGGAAACTTCAGTTTGAACCAATCACACGTATGTTTCCCACACACTTCGTGCGGAGCTGTAAAATTTAAACTCCGACAACTAATTGTCTAACTGTCGCTAACTGACTGCTCACTGACGTAATATTGACGTAAAGCTTCAGTTTACGGCAGTGGAATCAGTCCGGTTATAGCGTACAACAAAACAAAGTTTTACATCGAACTGGTTCCCAGTTTTCCAGGTTTGTTAGTTAACTCTGGCCGTTACTGGTCTGACTGGAATGACATGGAGGAATAACAGCACTGCTCTGACTTTCAGGTGTCGATCATCAAACACGTGTCTGCTGGAGCTATGAAGACGAAGAAGCAACCGAACATCCTGCTGACAGGTTCGGTACATTTATACACCTGGTTACTCTCTGCAGTTACCCTACTGCAGACGCGAAGCCTGCGCTGCGGTTAAATGTCGGGTAGTTAGTAGGTGTTCAACATGTTTGTAATCATGGGAGCTGAGTCCATGTGGTCTGATCTCAGCCATCGCGTCCTGTGAAGCTGCAGCTGCGATAATAACGATGATAAAAATGGTGTACAGTGTATTTGGATGCTGTTAGATATGTACCCGTCCCACGCACACAGAGGGGTGACATGATGAACAACCCGAGTAATTATGTCGCGGGGTATACTGGAGCGTTTGCCCCTTGGACCCACGTGTCAGCACACCAAAGTTATTCTGACTGATTATACGGTGAAACGTCTCTGTTCGCGTGGAGCTGCCGTGTCCCACAATGATCGCGCCTCCGTGCACACGGGGGAGGATGAAGTGCTGTGTTTTGGAGCGGGGCGTTAGATTGTGCTTACTCTTAGAATGAATGCCAGAGCACACTGAAGGTGTTCCAGCAGCTTCAGGTCCATGTAGCGTCTATTATTTATCTTTACTATAGTTCCACCTTTAAGCATGTGAGTAACCTACCAACCCGTTATATAATCAAAGGTACAATAACCACTAATGTCATGATAACCTGGGACCTCCAATGGGGGGGCTCGTGTGGACCTGATTGACCTGAGGCACCAACCAGAGCGCAGCAGGGTGCTCACCTGTAATGGCCCTGGTTTTCCTGAGACAGGAGGATCTGGCGATGGTCTCCGGGGGTGGCAGAGGGCAGCCAGTGACTTTCTTGGTCAGTGTTAAGTATCCTCTGTGCAGCCTTCCTCTTCTCAGCAGTGGGTCTTGAGTACCAAACACCAGGCAGTAGGAGAGCACGCGCTCCACTGAGGAGCAGTAGAAGGCCAGCAGCAGCTCCTGGTCCAGGTTCTTCTTCCTGAGGACACGGAGGAAGTGTAGCTGCTTCTGGGCCTTCTTCACCAGGGTGATGGGTCCAGCTGAGATGTTGGTGCCCAGAAACCTGAAGGCGTTCTCCATTTTTAATGAGGGGGGAGTGTCTGTGCCTCCTGAAGTCGGTTATGAGTTAAATGGGTAAACTAGATGTATGGTCAACAGAAGATTAAAATATCATCACTATCACTACTTTATAGCCTTGAGTCACAGCAGAGACGGTTCCCAGCAGCTGAAACCCCCCAGTAGCACCACTATCACTGTATTTCTTACTTCTACTGAATTATTAAATGCCAGGTGGGTAGTTGAAGAACAAAACTGAGCATTTTACTGCAGAATCAATCGGATGCTCATCACCAGATGGGGTAAAGTCAAATCTTTAATATAGACTAACTTTGAATTTGAATTCAGCTGTTAACTCTTCTTCCTACAGGGACTCCCGGAGTTGGAAAAACCACTCTAGGAAAGGAACTGGCCCAGCGCACGGGGCTGACCTATGTCAACATAGGAGACCTGGCCCAGGAAGGTAAAGGAACTTTGGGAACTAATGGACATTAAGACAGAAACATCTACCATGCTAAGGACAAAGATCGTTCTGAGAATAAACTCAGAACTTTGGGATTAAATGAAATAGTGCTGTGACACAAAGGCTGACTGTGGAGATGACAGCTGTCACAGCTGCTGTGGCCTCCACAGATTCCCTCTGGTACATGAGTGGAACAGACTGGTCTTATTGTTTCTTCTGATGTCACACACATGATTTGTGTTCCACGAGGCTGGAGCCATCGACATCCTGGCATTTGTACCCGTCCACTCTGACCAGGTGCAGCTGTCTGCACCATCTTTTCCATGTTCTTATACTTACAGCACACGGTGTCTGTGACCCAAAGCAGAAATCATGTTCTCAGGACAATTATTACACTTTCACTAACTCGTCTACACAAAGTGATTTACAGCCAGTGATTCTGTTGATGGCCCTGCTTTCAATCACACTGAATCTGAACTCTGCATGGATCATTTTTTCCTCCAGGACAACTGTTTGATGGATATGATGACGAGTACCAGTGCCCCATTCTGGATGAGGACAGGGTGAGTGAACTTCCACACTGGACTGTAGAGCAGAGAAACACAACGATGTCTGAGGCAGAGATTATATTTAACTAAAACTTAACTAACATTTATATTCTCCAGTACCTGCTACTTTTTCAAAGAGCCTGCCACCAGTTACTCAGTCAGTGACATCACTTGATGAGTCACGAGAGCGACTCCTTCCTGAAAATCCAAACCACTTTTTTTTTTAATGCCCAACAATGAGCACAAACACAGTCTGACAACAACCCACAGACCAGCAGCAGGAAGGTTTTTGAAAGAGAAAACGATCAGATTTGTGAGCTGAAGGTAATAACTGTGCATAAATGATCAGGTGGATGCATTTGTAAAATGGGTCGGAGCGTGTGTTCATGTGTACATCTTAGTTTACGCCTGTGCAGCACATTGTAAGCATCTGCAGCCTTTTGGAGACACATTTCTCTCCATCATTAAAACAGGGGAAGAAAGAGGGCCTGTGAATCTGTCCACAGCTGTTAATGTGCTGAGCTTTATTAATATCATTATTACAACAAATGATAAATGTCTGGATATTTTGCCACAGCACACTTTGATGGTTCCCCCTCTCAGAGCCCACCTCTCCACTAAGTTGATGGATTTCTCTTTATTATTTCTAGCAGAATTTTGCTGCTTGCAGACAAAACAAACGTTTTGCTAACGGTGCAGGTAGACTGAGGGAGTGCATCGAGTGTCAGTGTTGGAGCTTGTTGGTGTTCTGCAGGTGGTGGATGAGCTGGATGAAAAGATGAGTGAAGGAGGCGTGATCGTGGACTATCACGGCTGTGACCTGTTCCCCGAGCGCTGGTTCGACATCGTTTTTGTCCTGCGCACAGACAACACCCAGCTGTACACTCGACTGGAGGCCAGGTAACAACACCTGGGTTTGTTTCTGCTCACAGAGCAGTCATCACAGCGCTGTCATGTTACAGGCTTGCTCCACAGTGGACTACACTCAGTGTTCACATAAGACCTCAGAATGACAAAGTAACACAAGCTGAAATTCTTGCAGATTTATTAAAAATAAAAAAACAAATTTAACATGTGCATAAGCCTTTGCTCAAAACGTTGAGTCACCTTTGGCAGTATGAGTACGACGCTACGAGCCTGGTGTGTCTATTTCTGGACATTTCTCCCAGATTTCTTTGCAGAACCTCCATCAGCTTTATCAGGCCTGTGCAGAGATGTTCGGTGGGGCTCACTGGGCTCCAGATGGGTCACTCAAGGACAGCATGGTCCCAAAGTCACTCCTTTGTTATCTTGGCTGTGTGGTTCAGTCTTTGTTTCATCAGACCAGACACTTCAGTTTCTCGTGGTCTGAGTCCTTCAGGTGACACTTGGCCACTTCCCAGTGGGCTGTCATGTACCTTTAACCAAGGAGCAGCTTCTGTCTGGCCACTTCAGGGCTGATTGAAGGTTATCCTCTCTCCACAAAGCCACACCGGAGCTCTGTCAGAGGGATCATCGGGTTCTTGGTCACCTCCCTGACTAAGCCCTTTCTGAATGAATCGCTCAGATTGGAAGAGTCCCGCTGGTTCATTTGTTGGTGGCTCTGGGTGCAGATACAGTCCTCTGTGGTCTCAGACAGTTCCTTACACTCCATGGACTGGTTTGTGCTCTGACGTTTACTGTTACCTATGGGACCTTATATAGACAGGTGTGTGTCCACGTCCGGTCAACTGGATTTCAAACAGGTGGATTCAGCCAACTTACAGAAATATCTGACAGATGATCAGTGAAAACAGGACGACTGTGATTACTTATCTACTAGGGGTGCAACGATACTGGTATCGGTATTGAACCGTTCGATACAGTGCTTTCGGTTCGGTACGCATATGTATCGAACAATACAAAATTTGTGATTTATTTTATCAACTTTCCTTCTGACGATGCTGTCTGTGTTGAGCGCTCAGTGAATCTGCGTTCGACTACTCCGCCTAGGGTCGACAGTGCAGCCTAGGCGGAGTAGTCGAACGCAGATTCACTGAGCGCTCAACACAGACAGCATCGTCAGAAGGAAGAGCGCAGGGCAAGCTAGCAGACAGAAGTTAAGCTCTCCTTGCAACATGGCAAATTGAACCTCCCCCACTCTCATTCAGATCTGGCGTTTGGAACTATTTTGGTCTTCATGTGACGTATGACCCTGAAGGTAAGCGCGTCATGGACTAAAGTAAAACAGTATGTTGGATGTGCCACGCAATGCTCAATTACATGGTGGGAGCTAGTGTGTTAGCGCAGTTAGCTCGTTAACATGTTGACACCGTCCAGCCCCACGCACGGGGCGATCCGCGGTAGCTCGTTAACGGAGATTTGCCGTGTTGTGGCGTTAACGTCATTTCAGTTTAACGCTGACAGCACTAGTGGGAACACAACGAATATGACTGCACATTTACTCCGACATCATCCTAGTGCAAAGACAAGTGGAAGCAGACAAAAACAACAAGCATGCTACAAACTTTACCCGAGTCATTTAGACAGCCGTTAGCACAGGATTCTCCTTATGGGGACCTGATATGTTTAATATGCTGCTGAGAATATAGCCCAGAAGAAGCGGATAGTAGAGCTTTTATTTTGGAAAGAGACATTTCTCTGTAATAAACTCTCTTTTCCAAAGATGAGTGATTCCTCCGTCAGATTTATTTTTTTTCTTATTACTTTGTTTCAGCAACATTAAATTTAAAAACTGTCCTTTTGAGTTAAATATATATATTTATAATTCTGATAAGTGACAAATTTTAAAAAGGGCATGAACACTTTTTTGTATCGAAAAAATATCGAACCGTGAATTGTGTGTATCGTTGCCCTGTTAGCTACATGTTTTTGTTTTTAATACATTTGGAAGAATTTAAAGCAAAGCCCTTTTTTACAGGTGCGAATGGAATTTGAAGAGTTTTGAAAGGAGGCTGCAACATGACAGCGTTTGATTTGGAGGGAAATACATTTGTTGCTGAAGTGAAAACGATGAGATTTCTGATTCATGAATTAATCATAGTTAAATAATGTGATAGTTCTTCACTACAGTGTTAGCCTGCAGTACTACACTGGTTTTGTCATTGAATTATTACGTAGCATATGGCAGCTATTAACAGTTTGAATTTAAAACGGTGCTTTTGAAGTTGTGACACCGTCTGCTTGGACAAACACATTCAGCCTCTGTGGCTGGGAGCTAAGACACATGGCTGACTGCAGCTCCAAGCTCTAACCAGCTTCAGCACCTTCTGCATACAGACGAGAGCAGAGCTGTCACTGCTTGTGGTAAATGTAGCTCTATCATAGGCATCACAGTCATTCTCTACTCTTGGATAATGACTGTGAACATGTGGCTGAGCCATCCAGGTTCCAGAAATAGCAAGTGCTGTGAGACTTGTCTTTTTTTTCCGTAAGAAAGCTGTAAAAATGAGAACTTCCAGGAACTCGTCTGCAGCCACAGTGTCTGGTTCCCTGTCCCTTTGTATTTGAGTGATAATTCATCGTTTTAACCATTGAACCAAGTTGTCCCTGTCTTCTTTGTGACTGAAAGGGGCTACACGGGAAAAAAGCTGCAGGACAATGTGCAATGTGAGATCTTCCAGACCATCTATGAGGAAGCCATGGAGGCCTACAGTAAGGAGATTGTCCACCAACTTCCCAGCAACACTCCTGAGGACATGGAGCACAACCTGGAGCAGATAGTGCATTGGACTGAACAGTGGATGAAGGACCATAACTAGGAGGTGACCTCACTGGGTCAACAAGAGTCAACAATTAAAACCTGAATTGTATCATTTCTGAATCTGCGTTTACTGTCATATTGAGCAAAAGTTTTGAATTTGTTTGTATTTTGTTTCCAATGACCCGACTTTCTTGTAATTGGTCTTGAGCAGGGGTGTCGAACTCCAGGCCTCGAGGGCCGGTGTCCTGCAGGTTTTAGATATCACCCTGAGTCAACACACCTGAATCACATGATTAGTTTATTAGCAGGTTTCTGGAGAACTACAAGACATGTTGAGGAGGTAATTTAGCAATTTGAATCAGCTGTGTTGGATCAAGGACACGTCTAAAACCTGCAGGACACCGGCCCTCGAGGCCTGGAGTTCGACACATGTGGTCTTGAGCAATAGTTGGACAGACTTTCAAAGTGTCTCTTTGGACAGTGCCTGCTTTTGCACTCAGTTTTTATCCAGTCTTTGTACAGTTTTCAGAAAGCATGTTGTTTAGCTACATGACCTATGAATCAATTGTCACCTAACTGAACGAATGAATCAGTGTTGTCTAGATTTAGATGGAATTCTATGACAGACAAGGCAAATAAACCATTGTAATTGGATCTTTAGGCATTTTGTTACTAGCCACACAGTTTGTTCTCATGTTGTTAGTTCAATCTGTGATTAAAGGCCAAAGAAAGCAGCGTTTGACGTAGGTACTCAACCTTTTGTGAAGTTCTCCAAGGAAAGATAACCAGCCCACCAGGATTCCTCTGCCCATAGACACCCCAGAGAAGCCTGGCCTCTGTGGCCTGGGCCCTATTTCAGGAAGCCGGTTTAGAAAACTCAGAGTGAAAAACGATACGCAGGGTTGAGTAACCCCGAACTGTCCAACTCGGAATATTCGGTTTCAGAAAGGCTGATAACAATTAGTTCAGTCAACGCGGAGTTGCTTTAACCCCAAGTTAAGCGCGCGCACGAGGATACATAAAGCCCTGATTAGTGGAGCACAGATTAAGCGAGTCACCATGGAGACGGAGGGAAAGAAGGCGCGGTCAATGTATCTTACAGCGCTTGAGGCCGAAATTCTGATGGCAGCATATGCCGATAACATGCAAATTCCACGGAAAAAAAGTAACACAGCCTCAGCTGCAAAAGAAAGAGAGCATGCATGGCAAAACATAGCCGACAGAGTCAATGCGTGAGTGTTAATTTAAACATTGATCGAGGGATTTCCACCCATTTAACACGTTATTTTATTATATTTTATTTTATTTTGTGATGTGATGTGAGCGCAGGTGCAACCCAACAGGCCCCAAACGTTCCTGGCAGCAAGTAAAAATGAAATATAAAAATATAGTCCAAACAGGTAAGGTGTAATTGTATTATGAGCCATAGTGCTTGGTCTGTTTGTCCTATATAAATCAATTGCAGTTAGAGGCTACATTAATTTCCCCTCTGTAAGCACTTATTGAAATTATCTGAGCACATTACAAGTACATATTTTCTTACTCTGTATGCTCAAATGTGACCCGTTATAGCCACTAGAAAAAAAGCGGAGGCCCGAAAAACAGGTGGGGGTCCTCCACCACCACCACTCACAGAGGCTGAGCAGTTGGCTTCCACATTTGTGATAATGTTGGCAGCATCACATATGATCTTCACAGTGCAGAGAACACAAATTAGCATCCATTACTATAATGAAATAATTTGTTAGTTTGAAATGCTACAGGGAACTATGTACCTGTACATTAATGCTGTGGAAAGACTTCCTGTTCACATAGTCTCCTTCATTTACTGAAGGAGCAATGATTGGAATGTGAGTGCCATCTATACAGCCAATCACGCCTGGGAACCGTGAGAATAAATGTAAAATTTAAGTAGTAGTTCAAGTATCACCACATCATGAATTAAGTTTTGTTCATCCTGATACCTGCAATTTTGTGGCATCCCTCTTTGATAAATCTTGTGGGTCTATGACCGGGGAACACAAACGAGTACAGGAGACGTTTCAGTGCAACTGTAACATTCCTGACTGCCCGACAGACGGTAGCCTTGGAAACGTGCTCAGCGTCACCAATATTATACAGAAAGCTCCCGTTTGCAAAAAACCGAAGTGCGATACAAATAATATGTACAGAACTGAGAGAATGTCCGCGATGTGTCACATGAGCAATATTAGGCCTGAGGATGTTATTCAAATAAATTATAGATTGTGCTGGAAAACGGTAACGTTCACACAGGAAATCATCAGGAAATGATAAAATGTCAGAACGCGCTCTGATCACTCTCTCCCGGCGGAGAGCTCTGCGGAGAATTTGGGCTTCAACATCTACTGGCTCTTCAAGGAAGGAGCACGCCATGTCTGACACTTCCTACTGTCAGGTTTCTGACAAAGAGGCGGAGAAGGTCAGGGTTAGTTGAAGTAAACCTGCTAGGGGGCAGGTTAGCTTCACGGAGTGTGTCGTCATAGTAACTCACTCAGAATTAATCTAAACTCGCTTTGTGAAACCGGAAACCCAGAGTTTTCGTTAACTCAGGGTATACTTACTCAGAGTTTGCACTAAACCGGCTTCCTGAAACAGGGCCCTGATCCCACAGAACAGCTACTGGAGCACATACAGCTGAAAGCTATGCTGGGTTGTATAGGGGCAAAGTGCCGATCCCTGTCCACCACCCAAATAAACTACAGTGGCCATGTCAGCGTGGTGTGATATGAATGGCTGCTTGGATAAGTTTACCTGGAGTGGCGACAGAATCGGGACATGTGGGGAAAAAGCAAGGCAGTGAAGATGGTACTGCAATGCTTCCTTTGGGTAGTGTTCTGCTCCTTGTAAGGTTTCACCTGCTAAACACTGGAAGGATAATGTGCAGTTGCACTGGTGTGACTGAACATTTCTAGGTGACGTCGTTTAGAGACCCATCTCCATTTTTGCTGTTGCCTTTGTAACATTCAGATTGTCAAACCTTTTAGCATCATGTGAAGACTTGTATCACAGCCTGGAGTGTCCCCACTGTTAATGTAGGCCTGTTTAAAACTGTGTATTCAATGTAATAGTTCTCACAGGATTAATAGGAAATCCTGTTTTTATGACGTGTTTACATTTTTGCGTTTGTTTACATCGGAGGATAATGTTTTAACGCACTGAGTTTTTCCCACTTCCACGTGTATCTCCGGTTTCTCCAGCAGGGGGCGACGTATTTTCAGTAAAGTCAACCCGGTCTCATGTATGCGGCTTACTAGTCGGAAGTACAGCGTCGTTGCGCCGTGCGTGGGGCTTTCGGACTTCCATGAACGCCCGTGTGTAGCACAATGGGTAAGATTCATTTTGTATTGTCATATAATAGGATTGTGTGTTCTCGTGTTGTGTACACTGGGCGGTGACACTAGCAAACAGAGGAGCCGTTTATCCCGCAACACGGGGACGTCTTAGATGTGTGGTGTTGGTATGCTTGGCTGGACGGGAGACAGCTGAGTGTCCCGTCCTGTTCCTGACCGTAACAGACACCCGGCAGTGACTGGAGCTCTCCCACGGTGACCCACGGTGAAGCTCGTCTTAGTCACGGGTGATTTATTCGTCCTGCCGGTGCAGCAGGTTAAAGGCTGCTGTGTGATGATTCACTCCTACCGTAAAATTTATGGTCACGCAAATGTGCCCGCCCACTTAAACGTTTCCCTTCGAACAGAGACCGGGGATTAACGCTTACGTCATAGCTACGTCGGAAACGCAAATCCCTCCCCCACCGCAAATATTTGATTGGCCTGGACGGTAATTTTCCGTCATTTCCGGCAGCGCTGACGTCAGCGTCGTTAGCCTGCGGCGTGTTTTTGGATTAGCGTAAGATCAACGTTTATCGGGCGAATCACATTTGAAACGGATTTTTGTGACCGACCTACCTTAATAGTATGAACCAGTCACAGCTGAGCATCCACGCGGCGGGTCCCACTAACGTCAGCGCCCGTGTTGATTGGTCCGTGTCCGACAAACGTCATTCACCTACCTGTGTGACTGTAGCAGCTGTGCTGCAGTCTGCCGGCGGATAACTCGGCTAGCTGAAACATTTGCACCATGAGCGTAACAGCCCCGTGAGAGGACAACGAGCTGCTGCTGGGACACGAACTCAGGTCGGTGAACTCAGCACCGTGTATGTGCACAGGGAGGGGGGGAAACCATGGTTACAGGGGGAAGCGTCCCAATAAAACACACGAGGGAAAAGTACAGACATCATTTATTGAAGTAAAAGTACAGATCCTTGTGTTAAAATACTCCAGTACTGGCTGAAGGACTTTCTTGCCTCCATCAGTAACACACTGCGCTGTCTATAGTCAGGAAATATTAAATCATTACAAAATACGAAAGGCAACATGTACTTTTAAATATATGAATTATATTATTTACACTGATGTTAAGATGTTCATATTCCACTGTCCTGGTGCTGTCATTTCTGTAATTGCAGTTTATTGTAACAAAGTCCAACAACAGGAAACCAAACCTGCTGTGCTCTGATACAGTGATGCAGGCTCTGAGTCGGGCAGCACTTTAGCAGCTTCCACAACACTGTCATGAACACAGTAAAAAAAAAAAAAATGTAGTAGGTGTAGTGCATAGACCGCTCCAGACGTTACGATACGTTCATCAGGAGAACTCCACAAAGTCGCTTTGAATGACTTCCACAGGCTGGTGATGAACTGGGTCGCTCACATGGATTACTGTAACGCTGCATCCTCTCAGACTGAGTGAATGAGACTGATCACAAATGAATCAGCTATTTCAGATGATTTTGTGACTAATCATCTTCATCAGAAAGGTGGCTTACAGTAGTCGTGACCCAGAGATTCTGCATATTGACATAATATCTGTGTCACCCAGTGTGTGGGAATGATGTTTGACAGCACCGCTGCAGGGAGGCCGACACACCGCAGCTGCATTAGATCCGTACTGGGTCCTGACTGAGTTGTTGTTGGTGTGTGTTCAGCTGAAAAGCTGCAGCTGCGTGTAAAAGAACGACAACCGGAATAAAAGCGTGTTTAGAATGGTTAGTGTGGTCGGGTCTGCCATGGGTTTGTTACTATGACATATTTGAGTTTTTTGAAGTTATAGCATAAGAGAAATCAACAACTCAATCATACGAAACAAATCTTAGTTAGACATTGCAGTGCTGTAGCTTTGACAGCCTGTGGCAGATGAAGGTGACAGACTGATACCTGTGCAGGGTGGGCTATTCTGAATACTTACCTGTAATAATAAGACCTTAGTCCAAAATGTCCCAGCTCATATCTGCAAATAGAGAAGAGTTCATGTAATGAAATCAAGCTTTCAAAATTGTGTGGGAGTTCCACAGGGGTCCGTTTTAGGACTGCTGCTTTTCTGTTTCTACATCAGTGACTTATGGACAGTTGTAAAGGTGTGCAGTGTCAGATGTATGCAGATGATGCTATTACATATGTATCTGCAAAGACTCCACGACAGGCAGCAGAGCTGAACAGAGGTGGTGGGAGTGTCTCGGTGGTTCAGCGATCACTCTTTGACTCTGAACTGTAACAAAACGCTCTCAGGGTGTTTTACAATCCGGTGTAAAGTCTGGAATAACTTTTAAGGTCGGGGGGCGGGTTCATTTCACTGCAGTTTACTGCATGTGGCGAATAAAATTTGATGAACTTGAACCATTGTGATAGATCAGAGAGAAATCCAAAAAGTGGATGAGTTTGAATATCGTACAGGAGCTGGGACCAGAGGATCATGGAGCCTGCAGACTACCAAAGTACAACACATTATTTGGTCAGTCAGCGTTTTCATTTGAAGGCCCTCAGAAATGGAACCGTTGACCATCTGCATACAAATCATAACAGATCCTGGAGGTGGAACAAAAACAGGGCTGTGGACACTGGTGTAAATCAGCCTAACATGCATCTCCATTATCTCCTGTGTGTGTGTGTGTGTGTGTGTGTGTGTGTGTTTGTGTGTGTGTTTGTGTGTGTGTTTGTGTGTTTGTGTGTGTGTGTGTGTGTGTGTGTGTGTGTGTGTGTGTGTGTGTGTGTGCGCGCATGCAGACTCATTGGATTGATCTTTGCTGTATCCCTTTAAGAACGTCCAACCAGGGACTGTGCTTGCAGATGTGCTGACTGCAGATTTCCCCAACACTATAAACAGTTCATATGCATAATCGAAACTAGGACAACCGGTGAACAGTGGCCTTGGGAACAGTGGCCTTGGGAACAATGGGAATTTTAGCTCCTTAACATGTGCCACCCTCTTTTTAAAGGGACCAAAAGTAATTGGACATTTGACATTGGCAGGTGTGGGCAATTCGTTCTTTATGTCATTATCATGTAAGCAGATAAAAGGCCTGGAGTTGATCTGAGGTGTTGTGCTTGCATGCTGTCAAAGGAGCTCTCCATGCAGGTGAAACAAGCTGCGAAACAGGAGAACAGACCAAAAACCATCTGAGAAAGTAACACAACAGGGCTAAATCTACAGTTTGGCATATCCTGAGAAAGAAACTGACCATGAGCACCACAGCCACTGTGCACTAGTCACTGGTCTGTACTTTAAATCCATCACGTTATGTGTTTATCCTGCACTGACCTGTAGTGCAGCGTTTTCATGCACACTTTCAATAACACAAAGTTAGCGAGCTGTGTCTGTTTGTTTTGCAGCATGTTTCACAATATGAAAAACATAATGTCACATGTACACATCCAGTAGCTGATTTAAAAACACAAGTGTTTACATGTAAGCTTTCAATTTCCAGTTTATCAAAACGACTGGACAGTCGTTGCCTTTAAATCTAAGCTCTCTTCTTCCTGTCCTGGCTTTCTTATCTTCCTCCATCTCTGAGTGAAGTTGGCTCTTTCTTTTTTCTCCCAGCCAGATTCAGCAGCTGGACCTTTCGCTGCAGCACACTGTGTATAAAACTGCACACAAACAGTTTGTGTGTTTGCTGTGTTTATAGAGCCGATAGAAACGTTGGATTTAAAATTGCATGCCAATTAAAAAAAACATCTCTGCCTATATGCTCACTCATTTTTTTTGTAGATGCTGAAGTACAGCAACCAAAATGTATGAACATGTGCAGCTGTGCCTAAAGCCCCACTGACCCACGCCGACCTTGACTATAGCTCTGCTTTTCCTCTTTCAGTCCGTTTACCATTTGAAGACACAATACAGTCTAATCATTAAATCTGAATACTGAATGCAGAATTACATGAAAAAAAACGTGTTACCTAAATAGGACGTGATGTTGCTGGAAAGACAGATGTCATTAGATGGAAAGGCCACAGAATCCAGTGGGATTAAATGGGAATGAAATGCTGGCTGATGTACCTACCAGTCAAAAGTTTGGACACACCTACTCATTTAATGGTTTTTCTTTATTTTTACTACTTTCAACATCGTAGACACAAACTGAAGACATCAAGTATATGAAGCCAGATATATGGAATTACGTATCAAAGAAAAATCAAAAATAACTCTAAATAAGTCTTATATTTAAGATTCCTGAAAGTAGACACCCTTTGCTTTGTTGACAGCGCTGCAAACCCTCGGCCTTCTCTCAGTGAGCTCCATGATGTCGTCACCTGAAATGGTTTCACCTCACAGGTGAGCCTGTCAGGGGTCATTGGTGGGATTTCTTGCTTTCTTAATGAGGTTGGGACCATCAGTTGTGTTGTGCAGAAGTCATGATGGGACACAGCTGACAGCCGTATTTGAAATCCCATCTGGTTTGCATTTAGTTGGACCATCATTTATTTTATTTTTGACAGGACAATGAGTCCAAACACACCTCCAGGCTGTGTAAGAGCTATCTGACCAAGAAGGAGAGTGATGGAGTGCTGACCAGGTGATCTGGCCTCCACAGTCACCTGACCTAAACCCAATGGAGATGGTTTGTGATGAGATGGAGCTCAGAGTGAAGGCCAAAGGCCCAACAAGTGCTCAGCGTCTCTGTGAACTCCTTCAAGACTGTTGGAAACCATTTCAGGTGATGACCTCATGAAGCTCAGAGAGAGAACGCCAAGAGTGAGCAAAGCAGGAATCAAAGCAAAGGGTGGATGTTTAGAAGAATCTAAAATATCAAACATGTTTTGAGATATTTCACACTTTTATGTTTACTACATAATTCCACATGTGTTCATTCATTCAGTTTTGAGGCCTTTGGTGAGAATCTACAATGTAAACAGTCGTGAAAATAAAGAAAACCCATTAAATCAGAAGCTGTGTCCACACTTTGACTGGTAGTGTATAATAAATATTAGCCTGTAGTCGGTATTCATTAGTGACTTGGTCTTATGAAACAGAAACATTAGGTTTTTGCTTTTAATTCAATCTGATATGTTAAATATATGCTAAAATCTGTGTTTAAAATATAAAGTATGTAATAATGTAGTAATACTAATCGTCACATCAAAACATTTGCAACATAGTTTGTTTGATACATCCTGATTGCATTATTTGTAACAACCAGGACAGGAGCGAGGGAGGAGAGTAGAGGAAATTAAGAGTGCAGCAGATTGATGAGACGCCAGGTGAAGGTGAGGAAGAGGTGAGTACCCAAAAGACCACACACAGGTAACAGTTTAAAATGGCCATTTTGGCAGAATAGAAGCAGATACGTTGAGACCAGAGCTGGTAAAGCTTAAATATGCATGTAACTACTTCATCGAGCTTTACGCTGCTGCTTAAAATAAAAAATAGTAACAAAGCTGAAGAACTCTTACTGCACTGATAGTTAATCGTAGTATCATTCTGTGACAGGCAGCTACACACATCTTACTTCAGCCTTTAGGTAGCACTCTGTGTGTGAATTTTTAAATATTTATTTAACTGTAAAATTGTCCCGATTCGGCTGTGGTCAGGCAGGAAGAGGACCCAAAATGCAGGACGCGCAACACACAGGAATGAACTCAGAAAAACGCTGCTTTAATAACAGAACTAAACTAGACTGGGAAACCAAAACCTAAAACTCCACACCAGGGATCACACAGCATGAGGGAGGACGCGACACTGACACAGAGAAACACAGGGCTTAAATACACTGGGGCATAACGAGGGGAATAAGACACAGGAGGAGAGCACAGCTGGAAGAAATCAGACACGACGAGACCAAAGGGAAGCAAAACTAGAAACACTGACATGAGACACGGACCTTCAAAGTAAAACAGGAAACACACCGGCTGAACTCTAGACACGTAAACTTAGTAGAGACTGGGGAGACAGAACACAGAGACCTGAAGTGTGGGACAGAGTTAACACCGGGAAGCCAAATAACAAAACCTAAGAATTAGAACTCAGGAAGTACTACAGAACTAAGGAGCTAGAAATACTTAGGGCAGAAACCAAAGCACAAGCAGTCATAATTAGGGCTGAACGATTATGGAAAATAATCTAATTGCGATTTTTTTGCCCCAATATTGCGATTGCGATGCGATATGCGATTATTTTTTAAGGTCTTTGTCTTCTGTATTATTAAACAAAGACAAGCAATACATCATATAGTATGGCCAATACTATATTACATTAATTTTAAACTGTTCTTTCCTGGAAGACAGACCTCTGTTATGATGACATGAGGTGATGCATGAATTGATGACTGACATTTTTATTTAACTTCTTCAATCACAACAGTATATTTGAACATACACAATAGTTTATTTTTAGCTTACAAACATCTGAGCATAAAGTGCTGACAAGGAACCCTGGTGTAAACATTAAAATGAAAGTCAGTACAATGTGCAGATTGCAGAAATATACATAAACAAAATCAGTGGCTTTACCACACTCAGTTTTTCGACATCTGTGAACTACTAGACAGTCATTCAATTACAAAATAATATTAAATAAATAAAACTAATAAATAAAAAATACACACATCTTACTGATCTCTGCAGTCAGTAACATTACACATAAAGTGCAAACATAATAGCAATTGTATAAACACACACACAAACACGCCTTTAAAGTTTAAAGGCGTGAAATTGGACGGTCTAGTTCTGATTAGCGTCACCGCTGTCTCGGTGGAGTTTAATAAACTCGGCCGTCTGCTTCTTGCTATCTAAAATATAACCAGACACTGGTGTAAATTCTCGACTGTCTCATACTTCTGTTTAATAAGTTTTCTGTTTGACGTTTAGTCAGCTGTGTGAAAACCAAGGAGGAACCCACCCGGGGGATTAATAAAGTTTTATTTTATCTAATCTAATAACTTTAATCTCAGCCAAACCGATTTACTCACGAACAAACAAAACACTGAAAAAAGCCCAACAATAACATTTTTAGGTTGTCTAAGTGACTTATATATTACGTTTAACCCGAGCAGCGAAACTCCGCGGTGATCTGAAAATGATGTGCCGGGAGTTGTGCCGTTCTCAGCCGCATCAGTAACCCTCGAGCTCCCGGCTAGCTGTCGAGCTGGTGGGTAGCAGACGCCTCTGAAAACGTCGAAGCACTTTTGCAAATATGGGATATCTTGATAAACCGAGCAGATATTTGATGTTTACACAACTACTTTCTCGCCTGAAAATATGTTAAAAGTTTATTTTGTGACCCAGAAAGATTAGTATGAGTAATTTTAAAACTTAGTAGCGGCCGCCATTGCTGGAAACTGGAGTTTGGCTGAATTCTGGGATATGGTAGGCCACGAAGGACACACCCGACCCATCCTTCAAATTCGGGGAAAAGGAGGACGCATTTGTCGGCTACATTCGGAGGAGTCTACGAATTTGGACAGCCTTCGGCGCGTCGCTGTGACGTAATCGGTCTACAAATGCGGCCTCAGGAGGATGCAGCCCATGAATTTGGACATGTCCAGAGTATAATCGCAGCCTTTGCGGTTAGAAAATTGCACTTGATCATGTCGCGATATATCGTTCAGCCCTAGTCATAATCCATGATAAAATAAAACGTAGAAGTACAAAACTCAAAACACTGGCTCACCGACCGGGACCATGACAAAAATATAGTAAAAACTTTTAAAAAGTTGCTTTTTTTGGGAAAAAAAAAAAAAGATTTCAGGGCTGGGCTAAGCCCTGATTTTTTTCACTGTCCTAACAAAGGCCCAGTGTCAGAGAATTACAATCACTGTCTCAGTACAAGAAAGAAAAATAACCATAGCATCAATGTAAAGAATCAGTAAGTTCCAGGGCCATAATAATAATGGATTGGATTTATATAGCGCTTTTCAAGGCACCCAAAGCGCTTTACAATTCCACTATTCATTCACTCTCACATTCATACACTGGTGGAGGCAGCTACAGTTGTAGCCACAGCTGCCCTGGGGCAGACTGACAGAAGCGAGGCTGCCATATCGCGCCATCGGCCCCTCTGGCCAAGACCAGTAGGCAAGTAGGGTAAAGTGTCTTGCCCAAGGACACAACGACCAGGACAGAGAGCCCTGGGATCGAACCGGCGACCTTCCGGTTACAGATGCGATTCCCAACCCCCTGAGCCACGGTCGCCCAAAACACATGTAGACTGGTTGGGCAAATTCCCACGCACCCTCAAGTATCCACGAGAGGAACTCTGGGTAAACCTCTTCCACCCCAGGGGGCCTACCACCAAGCAGTTCCTTAACTGCCTCAGTGACCTCACCCCCGGGGATAGACGAGCCGTCCCCGGACTTTGCTTTTGTCATGGAAGACAGTGGGATTAAGGAGTATTTTGTTTATTCCTTCCACCGCCTGACAGTGTTCTCAGTCAAAGTCAGCAGTGCTCCACCCGCACTATACACAGTGCAGGTAGAGCACCGCTCTCCCCTCCTGAGTCGTCTGACGGTTTGCCAGAATCTCTTCAAGGCAATCCGAAAGTCTTTTTCCATGGCCTCTCCAAACTCCCCCCGCACCCGAGGTTTTGCTTCACCCACTGCCCGAGCTGCGTTCCACTTGGCCTGTCGGTACCTATCAGCTGCCTCCAAAGTCCCACAGGCTAAAAAGCCCAATAGGACTCCTTCTTCCACCTGGTGGCTCCCTTCACCTCTGGTGTCCACCATGGTCCCCTGTACCCCGGGGTGGAGACAAGCAAACCGTCCCGGTCCCACAGCAGCAGGGAAGCCCACCATCTTGACCAGATGGCCAGCTATTCCTCCTTGTCCGCTGCCCCAGATGGAGAACAGGGAACAGGGGTGTGAGAAGACCTGATACCTCACTCCGCCCACTCATTTGTGATGTTTTTGCATGCTGTTTTAAAGCTTATTTAAAACGGCAGAGGGGCATGGCACCAACAAGCCTCTGTGGGGACAGCTCCCTCCCAAGAACCCTCAGTGTCTAAGTGCGATTTAAAATTGAGAAGTGGGCACTGGCACGAGAGGTGAGGCTGAATAAACAGACCATCCTCTGGACACAGTTCAGTGTACTCACCCACAAGGCCCTATATGCATTTGTCATGACCGTGTACGTAATGCGAGTGTCTGTGGTGTGGAATAAATTTGAGGCTCAGGCAGCCAGGAGGGGACAGAGGAGGAATACCTCCTACCTGAAGCCAGTTCCCCCGCTGACCCCCATGGGCACCCCCATTCCCCAAATCCACCAAGGGCAGGGGGGCCCAGGCCCATCCACACTGGGGCAGTAGCACCACTGAGCCCCAGAGAGCTCGGGGTGGCCCACCCGACTCCACTACAGGGGAAAAACTACACCCACCCCAACATTCAGTCAATGGACACCCAGGTTCACCCATCCTCCACCTCTGCTAGACCCCCCCACCCACAGAGTGGACTCCCGAAGAGCAGAGACCACCTGCAAAAGATGGTCCCAACCTACCCGTTAGCTAAAGAGGCCCCCACTTCCACTGATTTGCTGAAGTCTGCCAGGGCCAAACCCCCATGCACGGGGGCCTGCATGCACCAACCCACAACCCTGGTGACACCCCAGCTAGGGCTGCTCAATTAATCGAATTTTAATCACGATTACGATCTGGGCTTTCAACGATCATTAAAAATGACTGAGCCGATTATTAGCCCCTCCCTAATTTATCCGCGACACCTTAAAGGCCGGTCCGTGAAAATATTGTCGGGCATAAACCGGTCGTGGCGCAAAAAAGGTTGGAGACCGCTGATTAAGAGGACCCGAGGGAAGCTCGGAAAGCTAAGCAGAAGTTATTTGGAGAGGAGAGTGACTGCTGTTGGTTGAAAAGAGAGTTTAAAAAAAAAACTTCAGTGGTGTTGCACACTATTTTATATTACTTTTTTAAAGTCATTGTTAACCCTTTAAAGCCGGTCAGAGCAGCACGCTCCGTTTTGCGTAACTATTTTTAAATCCCTGTAGAACCTGAACCCTGTAAGCTAGCGCAATAATTTGTTTTGCATATGAAACCGGAGGAGTTGTACTTACATCTGATGCCATCAGCTTGTCCTCGGTCACGGTTTCGTTCCACATATAGCTTTGCAAAAATTGCATAAAAAGCGCTTGCAGGAACAAAAACATAATATTCCAGAAACACGCTTTGCCGATCCATCAGCTGTTCGTAACACTTCCCACAGTGAAATAATGCACCTGCTGTTTTCTTTGCAAATTTGCATCATAGGATTGTTTTTTGTTTTTCCTGCAGTATATAAAAATTGGTGTATCTCCAAAATAAAACTATGAAGACACTCAAAATAAATTTCCTGTTGTAAACTATTTTTTGCAACTTTATTGTATTTAAAGTTTTGAGGGATAAACCTCTTAAATTTCTCCAAGTAGAAATATATGTAAACAAAACAAAAGCGATTTTCAATTTTTTTTGTAGTTTATTGCACTTTTTTGCAATTTATGTAATTACTATGGACTTAATGCATACATATTATTAAAATATGGGCTATAACAGTTGTATTGATGTATAGCAACTTGAAATGCTCCCACAAATGGCACTACAGCATGTAAAAAAAATAATAATATAAGCTCTGGTGGACTTGGTTCTATAGTAGGTCTTAAAGGGTTAAATAAATATCGTCAAATAATCGTGATCTCAATTTCAGTGAAAATAATCGTGATTATCATTTTTGCCATAATCGAGCAGCCCTAACCCCAGCCATGACCCAGAACCCAAACTCCCAGGCCCAGCCAGAACACCTGGTCCGCAAGCCTGTCCCGGACCCGTTCAGGAGCTTCATCCTTGGTCCTTTGAAGCATTTTTAAGATAATACACAGGTTTATCTTTCAAAGCAATTTAGAAATGGACGATTCCAGAGATCTAAACCAGTTTGGTGATGGTTTACTCGGGATTATTGAGAATAAATAACTGATTCTGAAATTTCTACTTAAGTACATTAATGAAGTATTTGTACTTCTGGTAAATGCCACTATTCTCTTAGTGAGTCTTTATTACATACCGTGCTGCAGGGAAAAGCCTGTTCTCACCTTTGAATATATTTTGAATATCAGACGGCTCTTTTTTGCTTCTCATTTGTAAACTCTCTCCAGCCGACACACAAAAACAACAACACAAAGTAGTCACTACAGAGCAAAGTTTGGCCTATTCAGAGGCTGACTGTCTGGCGGATACTCGATGGCGCAGCTGGTTCTTTTTTACTGCCGTTGTTGAAGTAGACGACAATCAGGTATGTGCAGCTAACTACCATGGAAATAAATGATTAGCTCAGCCCATTCTTCTTTGGTAAATCTCTCAAGCTTCTCTGGCATGGACCTTCCTCTTCAGTTCACCCCATAGATCTTCAGTAGGAGGGCTTTGTGGAGCCCAGACAGTAATGTTCACTTTGGACCTGTAGAGGAAGTTCTTCATCAGGAGTGTCATATGTTTTGGGCTGTTGTCATGTTGGAAGACAAAGCAATGACCTTGACGTAGTTTTGCTGCTGACTTGAGGTTTTCTGTGACATATTTTGATTCCTTCCATCTTGATGAGATTCCCAGTTTGTCAGTCTGTTCCTGTTTAAGGTTCTTGTGATTTTCTTCTTTGAGACTACAATTCCCAACTTGGCGAAGTCATTCACTACTGTCTGCTGGGGTCTTTAAACCCATCTCTCAGTAGTTTGTTCAGTACTTTCAGCTCTCTTTGAATTTCTTGATGATCCTTCTCGCTCCAGTTTTTGGCACTTGGAAAAGTTGTGATGACTTCGTATATCCATTTCCCACTTTGTGAAAATCAGCAATCAGTCTGTGTGTGTCAGGAAGCTGATGATATTTACCCACTGAGGGAGTTTTTTTTGTTTTAAATAATTCAGATATTATTTACAAATAGAAATAGAGTAGAACAGAAATATCCTTTGTTGTTCCTCATTGGGGAGATTCATGTGTTCCAGCAGCAAAGACAGACCGATGGAGCATGCAGGGTCACACGAAAGTCCAGAATATAACACACAAAAAAGAAATAAGAGACTGTGCAGTGCAAATTTACAACATAAGAAAATAAATGAATAAATATGTAATTTATGATTAATTTAAAAAATAATTTGTGTGTTATACAGAAAAAGAATAAAATTAGAATGTGAAAGTGTTGGAAAAAAACACTTTGACAAAAACTTTCATTGTGGTTTAATACAACCCCCCATCATGCAAGCTGGGACTAACATAAATACCATTGTATTCACTGTAGTTGTAGATACTGAAATCAAACATCTACAATATAGCTAACAATATATAATTGCTATAATACAGGAAGGCAATCATTAAATTATGGTCTACCAATGTGACAAATCTGTTATTAAAGTTAAAGTCTTGAGTAGCAGTAAAGCTGCTGTTGATTATTGTGATTCAATTCAGTTGCGATTCAGGATAAAGACATGCTGTGGAAGAGAGACAGAGATTAATAACAGATATGATTCAGTGCAGAGAGGTCTGTTAATACATAGTGACTGAAGAAGAAAAACTCAATGCATCATGGGAATCCCCGGCAGCCTACGTCTATTGCAGCATAACTAAGGGAGGATTCAGGGTCACCTGGTCCAGCCCTAACTATATGCTTTAGCAAAAAGGAAAGTTTGAAGCCTAATCTTGAAAGTAGAGATAGTGTCTGTCTCCTGAATCCAAACTGGAAGCTGGTTCCACACAAGAGGGGCCTGAAAACTGAAGGCTCTCCCTCCCATTCTACTTTTAAATACTCTAGGAACAACAAGTAGGCCTGCAGAGCGAGAGCGAAGTGCTCTAATAGGGTGATATGGTACTACAAGGTCATTAAGATAAGATGGGGCCTGATTATTTAAGACCTTGTATGTGAGGAGCAGGATTTTGAATTCTGGATTTAACAGGAAGCCAAAACAGGAGAAATCTGCTCTCTCTTTCTAGTCCCTGTCAGGACTCTTGCTGCAGCATTTTGGATTAGCTGAAGGCTTTTCAGGGAGTTTTTAGGACTTCCTGATAATAATGAATTACAGTCGTCCAGCCTGGAAGTAATAAATGCATGAACTAGTTTTTCAGCGTCACTCTGAGACAGGATATTTCTAACTTTAGAGATGTTGCACAAATGGAAGAACGCAGTCTTACATATTTGTTTAATATGTGCATTGAAGGACATGTCCTGGTCAAAATGACTCCAAGGTTCCTCACAGTGTTACTGGAGGCCAAGGTAATGCCATCCAGAGTAAGAATCTGGCCGTGTTTGAGCTTTGGACCAAATGGATTCTGGGATATTGCATTTCGTCATTTCGAGCTGATTGGAGACCAAAACAGCCAATCAGATTTTTTTGCATCCAAGTCTGTGATTGGCTGGTTTTGTGGCACAAATATAACGGTGTAGAGAAAGAGTCGAAAGGCAGAAATGTTGAGAGCGCGAGCGACACATTGTGAAATGCAAAAACTGAGCGAGAGGGGTTGCTGGTGTGTGTGTGTGTGTGTGTGTGTGTGTGTGTGTGTGTGTGTGTGTGTGTGTGTGTGTGTGTGTGTGTGTGTGGATAATAGCAAACACTGAAATACATCTTTTGCACGCAGGAATGAATTTTGTTCACTCAAATTTAGCTTTTCTTCGCTCAAAATAAATTTCTCCTCAAAATACAACACTTGCACCTGCAAACTTTTTTTACGTGCGTTCAGAATAGTGGCACAAAAATAACGCCATAGATCAGTTGCTATCATCTAACCCCATCTCTAGCATATTCGTCTGTCACACCAACCCCTGCGTGTCTTCTTTCACTGTATGTATAAAGCTTCCCTGTGGTCTTTCCGTCCCTGGCAGCTCCATCTTTAAATCTAATGGTATCTTAGACATTTAGAGCTTGTGTTTGAATGTCTGGATCAGCACTTGAGGGAGTTTCTTTCTCTCTTTCACAGGAGCTTTTTAGTTGCTTCTGCTAATTTAGTTCATGTTCACACTTGCATTCATCCTGAATAACTCTGTGCCCCTTTCATCTTCATCTTTAAACTTTAGTTTTCCCCACTGTGAGAAATCTGGGCGTCACCTTTTATCAGGCTTCAGTTTGGAAGACAAAGTTGGTTTTCTGTGGTCATGTTGGTTTTCTTTTACAAACGTAAATACACTGTGTCTCAAAGTGAAATCAAAGTGGTTATACATACCTTTATTTCATTACATCTTGATTATTGTAGTTCATTTGCCTGAGCAGGTCCTCTCTGGATCATTTACCAGTGTTTCAGTACTCTGCTGTCAGGCTTATCACTGGGTCCTCTTAAGGTGGACAGATTATGTCTTCCTGCCTCCTCATAAAGTTTGGGGCTCAGTTTAAAAGTGTGCTGATCATATTGAGACCCCTCCATGATCAGATGCCTCCATGATCAGTGAGCTGCTACATCCGTATGTGCCAGGTAGATCTCTGAGGTCTGCTGATCATTGCTGGCTGTACCACGATCCAGAAGACAGAATGAGACTGCCCTTTGGAGGCTGTGGCCCCCAACTTCTTCTGTTGGACCAAAGATCTGTGGACACTACTGTTACCATTTAAAAAGAAACTTATGACCTACCTGTGCAGACTCTGCTTGTAACTCAGGAATAATGGTAAACATGAACCTGTAGAATATAGTTGGGTTAACAGACATGGGGGCTAAGATTAACAGGAGTGTTGTGGGTGTTTTTTCAAACCTGATCTAAATAGTAAACACAACTTAGATGTTTGTTAAGATGTTACTGTTTGGTTTCTAGGTGGCTCCTGTGTTTGCCCAGGTAGATCAGATAATTTTACACTGTAAAAAGCAGCAGCTCGTCTGGCTCATCATGCTCTGTACTTACCTGCACGGACTGAAGCTGTTCATATTAGAATGCAGCCCAAACTGAAGCTCCAGAGGCACCGAGAGACAGAGCGCAGTAACTCAGCAAAGATTTCCCAGCACTTCATTGATTATGAGCGGGCAGCTGCATCGGGCAAGTATATCACCACAAAGGGCTAATATAGACTAACTTTGCAGTTTTATGTGTTTTTAATAGTCCAGCTGGCGATGTAGAGCAATCTTAAAATGTGCACAGAAACTTAAATCAGACCATCATCTAGTTTAGAAACGTGGCTGGTGTATTGACAGATATGTGCTTCTGTTTGCTGACGTACTGCTCTTTCATGTTCTATAGCAGCAATGAAAGGCACTGTTGAAAACCACAAATGTCTTTCTTATCAATAAACCGTGTGACGTGGAACAGTCGGAGGATCCAGGGTCCATGTTCACTGATAATGGACAACCTGGTCATTATTAGCCATGGACACCATAATGATGAATGTTAATCTGTCCCCTGTGTGTCGCCAACAGAGACCAGCAATAATGCCACAGCCCAGAATGATGCTGGTGGTGACAGGAGATGATTTTGGCTACTGTCCCAGGAGGAACCAGGGGATTGTGGATTGCTTCCAGGCTGGAGGCATCTCCAATGTCTCGTTGCTGGTTAATGGCTCGGCTGCAAAACAGGCGGCAGATCTGGCTAAAAGGTAGCGTAGCCTTACACTGTATATGTAAAATCTAACACACTGCAAAAATACCATTTACAGTACATAATGTAATGTCTAGGAGACCAGAAATCTTTCACTTTTTCCTGCTAGTCCTGGCAGTTTCTGAAGACTTGCTTTGTTTTCCACGTCTTTTCGTTTTGTAACTCTGGTATTATTTTTTTTCTTTCATTTTCCTTTGCACTACACACTGCACCGGCTCTCTCTCATATATCTCTTTAAGCTCTGCTGCCAGAAAGACACATAAAGAAATTCTTTACCACCTATTTTAACTTTTTGGGCTTTTTTTTCTCTTTTCTCTTTAGCTTTTCTCATGCTTTTTATATATTTATTTATATTTTTACTGCTTTATTTAAGTGTTTTGTTTTGCCACTTTTATATTATTAGTGCTTCGGCTACATGTAAGCTATTTTGTTATGGATTGTGTTTAATGTTTCGGGTGCTGTAACACAATATTTTCCCAGTTTCAGGGATAAATAAAGTAGAGTTAGAGCCATGCTTTTTTTCCTTCCTCTTTACATGACCACAGTGAATTTCAAAGCAAACAGTGAAGTAAGACTTTCAGCTTTAGAGACGTTATCGACCATCTCTTCCTTCTGTAATTATTGGAAACGTAAGATCTTTGCCCAATAAGATGGATGAGCTCATGTCGCTAACCTGGTCACAGAGGGAGTACCGGCAATGTAGCATCATGATGCTAACGGAGTCGTGGCTAACATCGCTAACTCCGGACACAAGCGTGACACTACCGGGATTCCAGCTGCTGCGAGCGGACAGGACCAGAGACAGCGGTAAGAGGAAAGGAGGGGGACTGGCAGTTTTTGTGAACGACAGATGGTGTAACCCTGGGCACATCACTGTAAAAGAGCAACTCTGCAGCAGAGACATTGAGCTGTTAGCCGTTAGCATGCGTCCGTACTACCTGCCCCGGGAGTTCTCGCATGTTATCGCGATAACAGCGTATGTCCCCCCCTCGGCCAACGCGGATGCAGCCTGTGACTCTCTCCACTCTGTGGTCAGCAGACTGCAAACACAATCACCGAGAGCCCTTCTCATAATATCAGGGGACTTCAATCATGCCTCACTGGACTCCACACTGCCCACCTTCACCCAGTATGTGACCTGCCCAACCAGAGACAATAAAACACTGGACTTACTGTATGCCAATGCAGAAGAGGCATACAGTTCATCACCTCTCCCTCCCCTGGGCAGATCTGATCACAACCTGGTGCACCTTGTCCCTGTGTATGAGCCCTTAGTGCGCAGGGTGCCACCAGCCACCCGCACAGTACAGAGATGGTCAGAGGAGAGCGAGGAGGCTCTTAAGGATTGTTTTGAGTCGACTGTGTGGGAGGTGATTTGTGATGACCACGGTGAGGACATCGACAGCCTTACTACATGCATTACTGACTATATAAACTTCTGTGTGGATAACACTGTACCTACCAGGACTGTACGGTGTTTCTCCAACAACAAACCTTGGATTACCCCAGAAATTAAAACCGTCCTCAAGCAGAAGAGGAGGGCCTTCAAATCCAGAGACAAAGAGGAGTTGAAAAGGGTGCAGAGAGAGCTGAGGGGACTGATAAGGAATGGGAAGGACAGCTACAGGCAGAAGATGGAGAACCAGCTTCAACAAAACAACGTTGGTGAAGTCTGGAGAGGCCTCAGAACCATCTCGGGCCACAAACAGCAGAACTCTCTGCCTGGGAGGGATGTGAGATGGGCAAATGAACTGAATCATTTCTTCAACAGATTTGACTCAGCCATGAGACAGTCTGCAACATCGGCTGCAGACTCACCCACCCCCACTGCTGCTGTTCCACCTCAGACACTTCACACCTCCTCTACTCACCCTGCTCACTCCCCCCCACCCCCAACAACAGCATCCAATACACACTCAACACAAGGCTCCAGCCTGTCTCTCTCAACCACCCAGGTTAGGAGGGAACTGAGGAGGATTAATGGCAAGAAGGCAGCGGGTCCAGATGGCATCAGCTCGAGGGTCGTCAGGTCCTGCGCGGACCAACTGTGTGGGGTGATGGAGCACCTCTTCAACCTGAGCCTGAGGTTGGGAAGAGTCCCACAGCTCTGGAAAACCTCCTGTGTTGTACCAGTGCCAAAGACTTCACGCCCCAAGGACCTCAACAGCTACAGGCCGGTGGCTCTGACATCCCACCTGATGAAGACCCTGGAGCGGTTGGTCCTGGCTCAGCTTCGGCGCCTAATAAGCTCATCACTGGACCCACTTCAGTTTGCCTACCAGCCTGGCATTGGAGCAGATGATGCTGTCATTCACCTCCTACATCGTTCCCTCGCTCACCTGGAGACCGCTGGAAGCACTGTGAGAATCATGTTCTTTGATTTCTCCAGTGCCTTCAACACCATTCTTCCCTCGGTTCTAAAGGACAAGCTGGAGAACTCTGGAGTGGACCATCACCTCACTACCTGGATCCTGGACTACCTCACCGACCGACCACAGTATGTGAGGACTCAGGGCTGTGTGTCGGACAGGGTCGTCTGCAGTACGGGGGCCCCACAGGGAACGGTTCTGGCTCCGTTCCTCTTCACCATCTACACTGCAGACTTCTCCCACAATTCCACCCAGTGCTTCCTGCAGAAGTTCTCTGATGACTCTGCAATAGTCGGCCTCATCACTGATGGGGTACCTTGGTGTTCATCTGAACAATAGACTGGACTGGACTCATAACTCAGACGCCCTCTACAGGAAAGGGCAGAGCAGGCTGTACCTGCTGCGGAGACTCAGGTCGTTTGGAGTGGAGGGCCCACTCCTGAAGACCTTCTATGACTCTGTGGTGGCTTCTGCTATCTTTTATGGCGTGGTCTGCTGGGGCGGCAGCATCTCTGCTGGGGACAGGAAGAGACTGAACAGGGTGATCCGAAGGGCCAGCTCTGTTCTAGGATGCCCTCTGGACCCAGTGGAGGTGGTGAGTGACAGGAGAACGGCGGCTAAGCTGTCATCCCTGATGGACAACGTCTCCCACCCCATGCAGCAGACTGTGACAGCACTGAGCAGCTCCTTCAGTGGGAGACTGCGGCACCCACGGTGTGGGACGGAGAGATTTCGCAGGTCTTTCCTCCCCACTGCTGTCAGACTCCATAATAAAGACTTTAACTGATCAAGCACACACATCCATACATATGCAATAATACTAAGTGCAATAATCCTTTCTGTCATCGTTGTATTTTTACTCAGTTGTATATAGTATTTGTATTTGTATTCTATTTTTATCTTATTGTATATTTATTTTATTTTATTCTACTGTATATAGTATTTTATTTTATTCTATTCTGTACAGTTGTGTACTGTATTTATTCTTATTGTATTCTAATTTTTGCCTCATAACTTTTGCACTGTCCACTTCCTGCTGTGACAAAACAAATTTCCCACGTGTGGGACTAATAAAGGTTATCTTATCTTTAATTCAAGAGGTTTAAAAAGTTGTGCCGTCAGCATTAATCTTGTTAAAATGACGTTAACGCCATAACCGTTAACAAGCTAAGCACGCTAACGTGTTAGCGCCATGCAGCCCCTGCACGGGGCGATCCGTGTTAACTCGCTAACGGAGATTAATGCGGTTATGGCGTTAACGTCATTTTAACGAGATTAACGCTGATCTTAGATGTTGTTCCCGGGATCTGCTGGAGCCACTCGCCTAGCTTGGGAGTCACCGCACCTAGTGCTCCGATTACCACGGGGACCACCGTTACCTTCACCCTCCACATCCTCTCGAGCTCTTCTCTGAGCCCTTGGTATTTCTCCAGCTTCTCGTGTTCCTTCTTCCTGATATTGCTGTCATTCGGAACCGCTACATCGATCACTACGGCCGTCTTCTTCTGTTTGTCTACCACCACTATGTCCGGTTGGTTAGCCACCACCATTTTGTCCGTCTGTATCTGGAAGTCCCACAGGATCTTAGCTCGGTCATTCTCCACCACCCTTGGGGGCATCTCCCATTTTGACCTCGGGACCTCCAGGCCGTACTCCCACAGATGTTCCTGTACACTATGCCGGCCACTTGGTTATGGCGTTCCATGTATTCCCTGCCTGCTAGCATCTTGCACCCTGCTGTTATGTGCTGGATTGTCTCTGGGGCATCTTTACACAGCCTGCACCTGGGGTCTTGCCTGGTGTGATAGACCCCAGCCTCTATGGATCTTGTACTGAGAGCTTGTTCTTGTGCTGCCATGATTAGTGCCTCTGTGCTGTCTTTCAGTCCAGCTTTGTCCAGCCACTGGTAGGAGTTCTGGATGTCATCCTGGGCCTGTCCTTCCATAATGGTTCTTCTTCTTGCTTGATGTCAGTGGCTTCTATCTCCTCCTTTGGCCAGCTTATCATCCCAGCGGGGTACCTGATTAGCGGCAGGATATAGGTGTTGATAGCCCGGATCTTGTTCTTACCGTTCAGCTGACTCCTCTGGCCTTGCCTGACTTTTCCAGGTGTTTGGCGGTTGCAAGTTTCTTAGCGGCCTGTTTGTGGTTCCCATTTCCCTTTGGCATTCATAGGAACTTGTAGCTGTTCTCCGGGTCTGCAATGTTGCCTTCTGGTAGTTTGATCCCCTCAGTTCTGAACCTTTCCTCTGTGTGTTATCATCCGACTACACTTCTACAGTTCGAATGATATTCCAATAAGACAATATAGAAAGAAAATAAGATAATAAGAAAAATAAGATAACTTTAGGATGAGCCAAATTTAGAATCTGGTATAGTCTTTAAAAGAAGGAAGCACCTCGGTCAGGTCATCTTCTAATTAGAAGGTTGGTGGTTTGATCTCCGGCTGCTCTAGTGTCCATGTCAAATATCCCAAAGCAAGATACTAACCCCAAGTTGCTCTCTGACGAATCCATTGCTGCATGTGTGTGTGAATGTTGGTTAGTAAATGGACTGGTTCTGATATAGCACTTTTCTACTCTGAGCAGTCAGAGCACTTTACTTAGTAAGCACTTACATAAAAAATAGAAGTGCTTGTCTGAGTGGGTGGATGAGGCAAGTTGTGTAAAGTCCTTTGAGTACAGTAGAAAAGCAAAGAACTAAATAACTAAAGGGAATGATTGCAGAATCCTTATCTTGGTTAATAAACAACTCTTTTTCAGTACCTACTCAAGTTAAAGTGGTGGGGTGTGGCTCGTGGCTCAGCTACAGGCGAGGGGTGTGGTTGACCAGAACAGCTGATCTCCATGATGGAGATCAGCTGCCTGCAGCTTGGCGTATGGAAAGGGCCTTGCATAATATGCAAACCAAAAGCTACAACCTGGTCCCAGGAAAGGGGAGGCTTGGCTGGCAGAGCTCATAGTGATGGAGGGGCCTCAGGCGGGCACAGCGGAGTTGGTCTGTTGCCACCGACTGATCAGCCTCGACATTACAGTGACACTGATGTTGGACCACCCGTTGTAATGGCCAAGATTCGGTGGAGCGGACACAACTGATGGAACAAGTAAGCGGCTCTGGGACCCAACACCCTTCTCCCTCTATTTCTGCTCAGGTCCCAGAGGCCACAGACACTACACCTCAATAGCCGATGGCTGTTGAGGACAGGGACACTTCCACAGACAGTGACCGTGCATGGATGTGGGACAGGTGTTTGGTATCTCCAGCCCTGTAACACTTCTCATTGGTCTGCGTGAGACATGCAGCGTACCAGTAAGGTGCCAAGGGGGTATGCATGGCATGCAATGGTGGACTCAGGCTGCACGTAGATCCTGGTTCACCACACCCTGGTTCAGCTGGGGGCATTAGTTGTGTGGATGAGGATATTGATTGACAATGACAGTTGATCTCACATGTAACAGTGGAGCTGCACCGTGATCAGGTCATCGCACAAGAGCAAAGTAAAAGGCCACTGGGAACTATGGGAATAGTGTTCTTTAGGTGAACCTCAGCAATTCTGAGGTTGAGTTGATTTTAGTTTCTGACCACAGCAGTTTCTTCTCTGAATCATTTAGATGTTCAGTGGCAAACTTCAGACAAGCCTATAAATGTGTCTTCCTGAGCAGGGGGACAAACAATTATAATGTAGTACGTTACCCGTGGTGTTGTTGGTGACTGTGGTCCGAACTGCCGTCAGATCATTAACCAGCTCCTGCTACATGTTTTTGGACTGATCCACCACCTTTTTCATGACTATCATCACTCTGTGAGGTACGATCCTGCATGGTGCTCCAGACCAAGGGCGATTGGTGGGACAGTCTGGGGGATGATTACAGCTTGTTTTGCAGCCATAGGACCCGGGTATCTCACTGCTAGTTGACCATGAACTCCTCTGTGTACCACAGTATTATAAAGCTTACTGTGAGGCCATCCTTCTCTCACCCCAACCAATCACAGCAGATGGCCCCGCCCCTCCCTGAGCCTGGTTCTGCTGGAGGTTTCTTCCTGTTAAAAGGGAGTTTTTCCTTCCCACTGTCGCCAAAGTGCTGCTCATAGGGGGTCATATGATTGTTGGGTTTTTCTCTGTATCTATGAAGCGCCTTGAGGCGACTTTTGTTGTGATTTGGTGCTATATAAATAAAATTGAATTGAATCTGTCCCTGAATAAAGCCTGGCTGACACTGTATCATACAATTACTCTTTCCATGTACACCATCAAATCAAAAACAGAATATCTACAAAAAAATGAACCAAGGTGTTACAGTGGCTGACTCTGGACTTGGACCCAACTGTGACAGGACCTTGAGAGAGCTGTGCATAAACATACGCCCACAAACCTCGATGAACTAAAGCAGCGCTGTTGTGAAGCAGTACGTTTCCTCTGTGATGATGTGAAACAGTCGTTGAAAAAACAAAAAGACTATTTCAAAGAAGGATTCATGTCCTGATTCATAAAACCTTAAACGAGAGTGGATTTTCTCTTTCACAGCTGTATTTCGATACAGATGTTATATGTATTTATAATCAAGAACAGAGTGACTGTGCCTTTGAACATAGACAAATGTTTGCCTGTTGTAGCATCGCATGGTTTAACAGAGCTGTGCTGTTCCTGTGTCAGACACAACATTCCCATTGGCTTGCATGCCAACCTGTCTGAAGGCATACCAGTGTGTCCGAGCCTCCAGCAGTCCTCCACGCTCGTAAACCAGCATGGCTTCTTCCATGGGAAGATGGGCTTTCGTCAGGCGTTGAAGAGAGGAGAACTCAGCATGAAACAGGTACGACATTAAAAACTAGAATTTCACTGTCAGTGAAAAATAAAGATCAAGGCAAGGCAAGTTTATTTGTATAGCACAATTCAACAACAAGGTGATTCAAAGTGCTTTACAGAGACATTAGAAACAAGAACAAATAAAAAGCATGATTTAAAATTGAATAAAACAAGCAAATAAACTAACTAACTAATTAACAAACAAACAAACAACAGTATATAAAATCAAAACAGATAAAATCAGAACAGTAGATAAAATCAGTAGTTAAATGTAAGTTTTGAAATTTAAGCTTAAAGTGTGGATTTGGTGCTTTATTCAAATGCAGCTGAGAACAGGTGAGTCTTCAACCTGGATTTAAATAAACTGAGTGTTTCAGCTGATCTGAGGCTTTCTGGGAGTTTGTTCCAGATATAAGGAGCATAAAAGCTGAATGCAGCTTCTCCGTGTCTGGTTCTGACTCTGGGAACTGATAAAAGACCGGATCCAGATGACCTGAGGGATCTGGAAGGTTCATACTGGGTCAGGAGGTCACTGATGTATTTTGGTCCTAAACCATTCAGAGCTTTATAGGCCAGCATCAGAACTTTAAAGTCTATCCTCTGACGGACAGGCAGCCAGTGTAAAGACCTCAGAGCTGGACTGATGTGGTCCACTTTTTTTGGTCTTAGTGAGGACTCGAGCAGCAGAGTTCTGAATGAGCTGTAGTTGTCTGACTGATTTTTTAGGTAGACCTGTAAAGATGCTGTTACAGTAATCAAGCCTACTAAAGATGAATGCATGGACTAGTTTTTCCAGGTCCTGTTGAGACATCAGATCTTTTATCCTTGATATATTCTTGAGGTGATAGTAAGCTGACTTTGTTATTGTCTTAATGTGTTTTTCTAAGTTTAGGTCTGCATCCATCACTACACCCACATTTCTCGCCTGGTTTGTGGTTTTTAGATGTATAGATTGAAGTTCTCTGGTGACCTGTAATCGTTTTTCTTTGGCGCCAAAGACTATTACCTCAGTTTTGTTTTTGTTTAGCTGGAGAAAATTGTGGCACAACCAGTCATTAATTTCCTCAATGCATTTACCAAGAGCCTGTACAGGGCCTCGGCCTCCTGGTGACATTGTGATATATATTTGTGTGTCATCTGCATGGCTGTGATAGTTTATTTTGTTGTTGTTTATAATCTGTGCCAGTGGGAGCATGTAAATGTTAAACAGAAGGGGTCCCAAGATGGAACCTTGGGGAACTCCACATGTGATACTTGTCTGCTCAGATGTGAAGTTACCTATTGATACAAAGTATTTCCTGTTTTCTACCTATGTTTTGAACCAGTTTAGTACAGTTCCTGAAAGACCTGTCCAGTTCTCCAGTCGTTTGAGTAATATGTTGTGGTCAACTGTATCAAATGCTGCACAGAGATCCAGTAAAACTAGGACTGACATTTTTCCACTGTCTGTATTCAGACATATGTCATTGAACACTTTGGTCAGAGCGGTTTCAGTGCTGTGGTTCTGTCTAAAACCTGACTGGAAGGCATCGTAGCAATTATTCTGTTTTAAGAAGTAACTGAGCTGTTGGGAAACTGCTTTTTCAATGATCTTACTTAAAAACGGGAGATTTGAGATCGGCCTGTAGTTGTTCATTTGTGTCTTGTCAAGATTGTCCTTTTTCAGTATAGGTTTGATTACAGCAGTTTTTAGTGATTCTGGAAACACACCTGATAATAAAGAAAAGTTGACGATCTGTAACAGGTCTGACTCTAAAGTCTTTGAGACCTTTTTGAAAAAACTTGTTGGCAGGACATCTAAACAGCAGGAGGAGGAGTTCAGTTGACCTAAGATGTCCTCCAGGTCTTTGCTGTTAATAGGTTGAAACTGTTTCATGGTGTTTAAACAGTTTTTTGGTGGACACAGTACATATCCTGGATCTGCTGTTGATGTACCAATTGCTTGTCTAATTTTTTGGATTTTTTCAGTGAAGAATTTGGCAAAGTCATTGCAGGCCATGGTCGAATGAAGTTCAGCTGCCACTGACACAGGAGGGTTTGTTAGCCTGTCAACTGTAGAAAATAAGACCCGAGCATTATGGCTGTTTTTAGTGATGATGTCAGAGAAGTAGGACCTCCTTGCATTCCTCAGTTGTAAATTATAATTGTGAAGTTTCTCTTTATAGATGTCATAATGAACCTGGAGGTTTGTTTTTCTCCATCTGCGCTCAGCTTTCCTACACTCTCTTTTTTCATTTTTCACCAGTGTGGAGTTTCTCCATGGAGACTTTTTCCTTCCAGAGATAACCTTCACCTTAATGGGAGCAATAGTGTCCATGACATTTAACATGTTAGCATTGAAGCTATTGACGAGCTCATTGACTGACCCTCTGGACAGGTCAGGTGTTAATGGGAAGACCTGGTTAAAGATCTCACTACTGTGTTCAGTTATACACTGTTTTGTGATCACTGCTGTTGATATATTTGTGTGGGCTGAGATTTTACTTTCAAAGAAAACACAGTAATGATCAGACAGGCCCACATCAGACACAGTAACCTCTGAAATGCTCAGGCCTTTGGAGATCAGTAGGTCAAGAGTGTGTCCTCTATTATGTGTGGCCTCTGTTACATGCTGAGTCAGCCCAAAGTTGCCCAGAGTGTTACTCAGGTCTTTAGTCCCTTTGTCCTGAGGGTTGTCCACATGAATGTTAAAATCCCCAGCAATAATTACACAGTCAAAATCAACACAGATCACAGACAGCAGTTCACTGAGGTCATTAAAAAAGTCTGTGCAGTATTTGGGAGGCCTGTAAACATTAAGAAACACAACTTTGGATGGGGCCTTCAGCTGTAAAGCCACATATTCAAAAGACTGAAAACTTCCAGGAGATAGCTGCTTACATTGAAATGATTCATTAAATAAGATCAGTATAAAATACATAATGTTACACATTTTTATGCATCTTTATATGATCTTAAAATATCTTAAAATATATAAGATACAGGTAAACAAATGTTAGCGGTATGTGAGAGCAGGTCACATGGTGTGACAGGTGGGACTGTGTTTCCCACCTGTCAGGTGGTGGAGTGTGACAGGAGTGATAGTGGGCTCTGTCTTCTCCAGACATACAGAAACTGAACATTTAATAGTGTTTCCTGAAAAACAGTCTCAGCTGATCATTTCTTGACAACATTTCAGTTTACAGTAATGGATTACACAGCAGTGGGGATACATTTGATTACAGGAGATTACTTTCATTCTCCACTGCTAGTCTCTTCATTACTGTATGCAAACACAGTGCAGAGCAGCTCCTCCCACAGAGGTCGATTATCTCGTAGTGTTACCTCCTCACTGTGTACCACTCTGGATGCTGCAGCTCCTCTGCAAACGAAGGCCTCACATTACAGGTACCTGAGTCCCAGGTGTAACTCTCAGACACGCACATGGAAGCAGATGACCTGTAAGCTGGAGAGGACAAAGCGTCTCGTTAATTTAGAAGGTTTTTATTTAGCCTGGAAAAACAGGTTGTTGCTTTATTTAAAAAGAGCCCTTTGTAAAGTAAATCTTTCACTGATTTAAGAGAATAAGAACAACCACAGGTTTGCCTTCAGCACTGAAGGAGCGTCTGAACTCTGTTGAACTGAATGTTCCTTTAACATTAACTATTAATGGCCTCGTTTACAAATACAATTTTACAGTTAGAGAAAAAATGGACTGGTTCTTATATATACTTATTATGTCCACTCTGAGCACTCAAAGCGCTTTATACAACACGCCACATTCATACAAGCACTTTTTTCTAGAAGTGCTTCCTAACCAACATTCATACAGCTTGGGGTCAGTATCTTGCCCAAGCATATTTGGCACGCAGAAAGCCAGGGATCGAACCACCAACCTTCCAATCAGTAGATGACCCGCTCTGCCTCATGAGCTACACCAATACTGACCACAGTATTACCGAGATTAGAGCGCTGCAGTGGTTTGAATAACACCGAGCAGATCTAACAGACTCCAGTTTGATCGCTGGCGGATTCTGTTATTTCATTTTTACACTTGAAGGCGACTGCTGAGATTCAGCACTATGTGAATGAAACTGAAGCGTCTTCAGACAGTACCAGTTTGAACTTGGGTACAGCTGTCACGTTGTTATTGCTGAGTTGCAAAAACACCAGCCTCAGATTTTAAAACGACCTTTGTCTTTGAAGTCATGTGTCTCCATCACAGCTGTTTCCAGGTGTGTTTTGTTTCCTCCAAGGTGGAGCTGGAGTTGAGGGCCCAGGTCGGGCTTTTCGTGGAGCTGAATGGTCACCTACCCGAGCACATGGACGGACACCAACATGTTCACGTCCTCCCAGGTCAGAGGATCAGAGGATGAAGAGACAAAGCTGTAACTGCTGTTTGCTGCTAGAGTCAACAGCATTTACACATTGATGGCTGATTGTGGTGATGTAGCATGTTTCAGGTTATTTCCAACACGTCCCCATGGAGTTATGGTACAGATTAATCATGCAAATGTGCACCTGTGTGTCTCTGCTTTTGAGTTAGCAGGTAAATGTGAACTGAAGGGAGGAGACCGTTAATGTTTGTTTGTCCTGAGGCAGCTGATTTTGGTTCTACTAATCAGATTCATTAATTTAAAAAATGTTTTTATAATAGAAAACAAACCAAGCATCCTGTCATCAGACCAGTGAAAAAGTTTGAGTAGTTAATAATATGCTATGTAAAAGAGCAATGATTATATGGGCAGAAATATAATTTAGCTGGGAAACAAAGAGAAGTCCTGCTGTGCTCCAACGCAGAGCTTTGCTATTAGCTGTTGTTCCACTGATGCTTTTCTTCCATATGTAGGATTCAGTTCAGTGAGCGCTTAGCTGTTGGCTCCATTAAGAAGATGACAGCAGTGAAATGTTCGTGTTATGTCGTCTGTGCAGAGGTCCGTGAAGTGTTTGCGAAGGTTGTCTCAGATCTCAGGATCCCCTACACTCGTGTTCCCGTGGAGCCGGGTCTATACAGCTGCCCGTGGATACCAGCACACCTGCACAAATTCTACAAGCAGGTGGAGAAGGACGCTCTGGATGCCATCCCAGTGTTCAGACGCCATGGAATCAGGTCTGTTTGTATGAAACTGCTGGGACTAGACCAGGCTTCAAATTAAACCACACATATGCAGTGAGTGTCATCTCCAGTGTTGGCGAGTAACGGAGTACATGTGCCGTCGTTACGTATTTAAAACACAAAATATGAGTAACTGTATTCTGTTACAGTTACCGTTTAAAAGGGTGGTATTCAGAATACAGTTACTTTGTTGAAATAAAGGGATTACACAGCGGTCTTTTCCTGTTTCACATGTTCGGCTCTGCCCTCTCTATTTTTGGTAATTCCCCGCTGGTGGAAACCCAAACAAAACACGCAATAAGAGGCTCTGATGTCTGCGTCTCAGCCTCGCGTCTCATAATGTCATTTTAAAAATGATTCAATATGAAGGCAACAGGCAGAGTGTTACAGGCCCTAAAGCACGCAGCCTGATGGGCAGCGTAGTCCGTGCTGCAGGGAGGATGGACTGCTGTACCCGTGATGTGTCTGTGAGCGAGGGGGGAGGAAAAGGAAAAGTAGGAGCTTTAACCGAGCAGAAACTGGAGCTGGAAGCATGTAAATATAATAATAACCACTGCAGCCAAACAGAGAGCCTGACGAGCCCAGCTGTGAGTCAGCTGTTAAGACTCGACTGTACTCTGTGTTCGTGTTTTCCTCTGAAACAATAAGTTCTGTTGGAGCCTTTCAACGCCTCTCTCTGTCTCTGCTAGCAAAGTTGACCCACACAACAAAGTAAAGCTAGTTTTCAGCTACAAGCCGACACGAACCCGACGTATCAGCCAGAGGTCCCTTTACTACGGTTCAGAGCCGCTGACCTGTTTTATATACGCGTGGGATAGTTTTCTACACGAGGTCGCTGCAAAAAGTGCAGCTTTACCTAATGTCCACCTACTGTTACTCATTTATATTAAGATTTAAACATCTAGCTGGTGTTGGTGTGGAGAGTAACCTTCAGTAATAGTAATAAATCACAGCAGCAGTACATTCATGTAGTTGTAAACAGCATGATAATATATTAAGTAATCCAAAGTATTCAGAATACGTTACAAAATACATTTTGGGGCATGTAATCTGTAATCTGTAGTGGAATACATTTCAAAAGTAACCTTCCCAACACTGGTCATCTCTAAGGTTTTACATGTCAGGACATAAATGTGATCGAGTCCTTATCGAGGTTTAAACTGAATAAACCGGATGCAGACGCAGCGTTTGAGAGTGCACCTCAACACGGAGAGGCCAACAGACGCCACCGTGCTAGCTTGAAGCGTCTGTGTACCCTCCAGTAGAAACACACCCCTGTCTGATCCCACACTGACACTTTTAAACTGCACCTTCATGATGAACACACGACATGAAACTTCTCGGTCTTATTGTTTAATTGTCCAGAATTATCACACAGGAAACAGAAATCCTAAAAAAGTCATTACCAGCATTTCAAAATATTCAAGTACCATAAAAACAAATGTAACTGAAAACAATAATAATGCTGAGAAACATTTTACACACGCTATTGTTTATTCATCTATGAAATATTGTGAGTTGTACTTTTATTTTCTAAAGCTTCATGTTCGCTGTATATTTAAAGGAGACCTACTCTGCATAATAAACTTTAAAGGCTCTGCAGTTTGAACAAATGGGCCTCTGTAGTTTTAAGTTCCTGGAGCTGAACTAGCCCCACACATGACTCTGCTGAGTGGGTTCCAGTATGGACCTGCACAGCACTGCTTTCCAGAGCACATTGTGGTTTTTGCAAACCTGACCCATGCTGCTGTTCTTGCATGAACGTGTAGAGCTGTAGAGTCGGAGTGTTTTTGCAGTGACGTCCAGTCCTGGGATGATCTTTGTCGAGGTGGCTTCTGTGCAGAAAAGATAAGCAGCAGTGATTCATGATCTTTCAGATCCGTGCTGCTGTCTTTGCCTGTATTTCTATACTAACACACACCTGACTGCAAACCTGCAAAAGCTTCTGCTTTTATAGAAGCGTTCATACTTATTGATGATCAGTTTATATGGTGCATGTGTTACCAGCACACGCTTCCCTCTGAAGTCCTGTGGAAGCAGCAGGGCTGGACTTTGGCTCCATGTCTGTTAGATAAACGATGGCACAGCTCAAGACTTTTGCACATTACTGTATTAGAACAAAGACAGATTTACTTAGTTTGCTACAAAAACAGGAAATAAATGCAGCAATTAAACAAATTTGTGAGCATACATGAAAAACACACCTAAGGCAAAACCAGAGTTCACACAACTCTGACCTGAAAGTCAGTATTTGGTGTGACCACCTCTATTCTCCATCACAGCCGGACTCTGTGGGGCGCTCGTGTTTTCTTTAAGTAGTCCTCAGAAATAATTCTCCAGGCTTCATCAAAGCTGGCTGCTGGCTGCTCTTTGTCCTGTTGTCTGTGCAGATGAGCCCAGTCAGCTCTACAGTTACTTTGAGTTTAAGCATCAAGCTTAAGTGTCACTGGTGGTGTTTCACAGTGCTGTCCAAACTCACCACACTTTCTTAGATTTTATATTTGGCTCCAGACTGTCTGAAGTCTTTCTCTGAACACTGGCAGCGTTTCACTCATTTGTTCAGTGTGATGCTTGTTTTCAGAGGAAGCTACTCAACACTGACCTGTGACTCAAGCACAGGAAAGACACCTGACTCAGGACACAGTGATGAACCAGAGTTTCTACACATAACGCTGAAACGTAGTAAAGGACTAGCTGCCTTTAGCAAAAAACTTCAGTATCTTTGCTAAGATGTTGTGACAAGCTTAAGTGTCTCATTAGAGTTTCCAAAGAGCTGCTGGGCAGAGTGTGGAGAGTGTCTTTAAATAAAGGAAACTGGACAATTGGAGGACAAGAGAGTTTGTAGAGAGTTTCTGATGTTGCACATATGAGAAACATGAATCGTAACAATTTTCCTCCTCCACAGGTGGCCAGATGTGTACCTGGGACTGACCACCATGGGGCAGAACATGTCCATCCCAAGCCTGCACAGGGCCCTCAGCTACGCCTTGGCTGCAAACCCTTCATCCTCTACCTCCAGCTCTGTGCAGGGTTCACATCAGCCTGTGGTCACAGCTGAGCTCATGGTCCACCCGGGGTACCCCAGTCACCCCAAGGAGGGAGGCTGTGGAGAGGGCCCCGACGACTTCTCCCAGTCTGCTGACAGGCAGCACGAGCTGAGTGTTCTCAAAGATCCATCTGTGCTGGCTCTCTATTGCCAAGAGAGAGTGCAGCTCTGTGCCTTCAGAGACCTGTGACTGCCCTCAGCTTCCAAATGTTGCTCAGTTACCACTGATGTTTGTAGTAACACGACTTTATGCTGCCCTACAAACTGAGACTGATCAAATTAGCTCGTAGCAGCCTTTAATGAGTGGAACTGTCCATGAGTCTAGCCTGAGGATGGCTGTCAGAGCAGCACATGATACACCGTGTAGAAATGTCTAATGAAGGCACAGTGTTCACTGCAACACTGTTTTAAACTAATGAATCATTTTACTAAAATAATCAGCAACATATGTTCAGAGCTCTCATCATAAGTATGTTTGGTAGTTTTCAGATTATAGAATAAAGGAGCTGTATGTGTGTTCATGGCCCTGGTTTCCAGCTGCTGAGCAGGGACACTTTTGAACTATCTCAGGTCTGGATGTGTGGAACTACAGAGAGCTTCAGTAGTCTTTATAGATATGTTCTTTGTATTTCAAAGCTCATATTTTCATGTTGAAACCGTTTTCTGTCTGCTGTCATCAAACATCAGAACTGAACAGCTCTGGGGAATAAATGATGGTGAACTTTTTTTTCTTTGTTCTTTCTTTCAAACCACTTGCAGCGTAAACCTGATCACCAACAACAAATGCCTTAATTATCTTAAAGTGCCAGTTTTTGACTTTCTGCATCCATCTGTGGGAAGCTGCACGAAATCTAAATAAAAACAGATGCTGTGTTTGGCTGTTTTGGCTGTTTTTTTGTCAGGGTTGTTTGCCATGTTAAAAATCAACTGATGATGAAATCTCCTGTTTATACTAACTGTGTTATTTAGAGGGTGCATGACTCTGCAGGTGAACAGGTGAGTTTGCTGTTTGGGACTGGAACACAGTGTTTGTGTTGCGTCGGTCAGCTGTGCACCTCTTGATTTTGTAAGGTGGCACGCTGTGCGCGGCCGTCACAGCTGGATTAGAGGCGTGAGTGTGCGATGGTGCCAGTGTTTACTACAGTTTTAATGATAATCCTGCACAGAAGCTCAGAGACGTACTGACACACAGTGTTGGAACTGTTTGAAAAGTTGAGTTTGTGGAAAGAACGTGACTCCTTCCTCTTACCAGCACGTACGTCTGAGTGACACAGCTGTCGCTCAGGAGAATACTGCAGTGGCTTCCTGCCTCTTAACAGTGGGCATAAATACAAGCGACTGAAGGCCCCTTCACACAGGACATCGCTGCACTCTGAGCAGACATCAAGACAAAATCTGTTTCAATCATCCAGGTAAGTAAAAGTTGATTCTGCTCATCTGGATGTTGTCAGTGGGAAAAGTGCACTTTGACTTTTGTGTTTCATCTATGAATCTTTATTTTCATGACTTATATTTTATATATCAAGTATAACTCGTGGGTTAGTTTGTTGATCCTGCTGGGACCTCTGGCACTGGCATCGTTGGTACTCACTACCACAGACTGGTAGAAGACCTCCCAACATCCTTCTGCACACATTATAGGGTCTGAGCTTCCTTAGAAAGTAGTCTGCTCATGCTCTTCTTACAGTGCTTTGCAAAAGTATTGTGCCCCCTTGAACTTTCCCACATTTTGTCACATTACAGCCACAAACATGAATCAATTGTGTTGGACTTCCACGTGAAAGACCAACACAAAGTGGTGCACACGTGAGAAGTGGAACGAAAATCATACATGATTCCAAACATTTGCCACCCAGAAGCCGATGTTGTTCACAGGACAGCAAGAGTCAACGATCGGGATGCTCTTGTCGTCGTTATCGTTCCCCTCCTACGTTTTATTTCCCCGATTTCAGTGTTTTTGCTTCACAACTAAAGCGTGCAGTTTATTTTGTGCACTAACATGGACTCGAATCAACCAGCGCCACCTCTGGCCAAGTGCCACAGCCTACAGCAGCGTTTGTTTTCATTCAAAGGCTTTATGGCTTTAATACCTGGTGGGCTGGTCTGTAGTCAAAATGCCCGATTTTTTTGTCCCAGTCCAGCCCTGCAGGTTAATACTGGCAGTGTCACCATGCCAGCTGACTGTATTTCATCATCAGCCAGTGCTGTTCTTTATCAATATTACCAAAGTTTACCATAAGGCAGCATAGAAAGTATTTACTTGCTTTCAGGTTTCATTCAAATGTTAGTCTTTTCAGTTGTTTCCCCACTTTTTTCCTGTTTCACAATCAAACACCAGTTTGTGAGAAGATTATCTTCTTTTTTTAACAGGCAGATAAAGTTTTGCATTGGCATTGGCTAATTTGCCAATTGTTTGTTACAAATGTTCGTATTTTAATATTCAAAAATGTTTTTGCCCAAAACATATGTGCACTATATGTCAGTAAAAATACTATGCAAATATTGCTGTCCTTGAATGCTGAGTAAACACTGACAAAGCACTGATTGTATCTCTTGTACTTTATCAACGCAGTATCTAAAAACTTTGCACCGTAGTGGTTAAAATCTCATTCTAAGAAGAGTTAAAAGCACATTTGGTTATTAGGTTTACAGGGTTATTGAATTATGGTGAACGGTTGTTCTTGCTGATCGGCGTTGGCTTAGCCCTGGTTTATCGGAGAAATAAGAGAGCGGAACCAGCTGTTCAAACCCCCCCAAGGCTGCCTGCTGGAATCGAAGCGACGGGACGAGGCGCGACCTCTCACAACGAACGTAATATGGTCAACACCTTGGAGACGCTTGCAGCTGCTGTGAAGGCTCAAAACAACACCATTGAGCGTATGGGGGGAAACATCAGAGAGAGGCCTGCTCAGAATGACACCCTTGAGTGACAGTTGGAAAACATCGCGGAACGGATCACTGCAGCTGTGAGGTCTCAGAATCAAAAGAATGACAACACCATGGAACAGAAGTTTGATACCATCATGGGGAGGCTCGCGACTCTCCAACGGGAGATTGAGAGACCAGCGTCAGAGTGTTAAAGAGCAGCCTGAAAATTCTCCTGGGCTGCTCGCATGGAAATTTACAAAATCAATATCAAAATTGCGGACCCCCATCACGGCGCCAGCTGCAGGCCCAAGGCTGGAGCCGAACAATCACTCCCTGATAACGACTGTGTTATGACTGTCCTTCCCATCCCATGCAAGGCCACCTGGGTTGGCTGGAAGACTGTTTACTTAGGCTGGCAGGGTGAAGGACACTGTCTCAGCTGAACTCTGGACACACACACACACTTACACTGATATGTACACACTCATCCCCCTCCCTTTCCAAACGCCTTCGATGCTTGTGCCCTACCGGGGAAGATAGCAGTCAACTGGACCAGCACAGATGCTGCAGGACCGGATGCGCTGTCTACACCGGCTCTCTCTCACCTTTACCCGCCCCTGTTGCTTGTCTTGTGTTTCTATGGTGTATTGATAGTCATGTGCTTTTGTGCTGAGGTGTTTTTTCTGTTATCAAACTGTTCTCCCACCAGGAGCTCAGTCTGAGTGGAGTTTTTTTCTCCTCCTCTCACCTCATGTTATGTATTTTCGTTGTTTTTTCCTATCAGCCTACCTTCTGACATGTCTCCCCAATGTGATGTTTGTGTAAAGTTGGTCAGAAGGTTTGTAAGTGCGCATGCGCCATTAGCGTGCTGCCTGCTGTAACCCTAATTTCCTTCGGGATTAATAAAGTATTCTGATTCTGATTCAGTTGGTAGAATATTTTTTAACATTATCTGCCAATTACATCTGCCACCCTTCTCCAAATCTGTGCCCCTACCTGGCCCCCCAAACAAAAATTTTCTAGACACGCCACTGGAGGTGTGACGTGTGCAGCTGGGACACTACCGCGTGGGTTGTCTCACATGCTGCTGCCGCTGGCGAGATGTACACGGTTATCGCGATGACTTGCGAGAGCTCCCGCGGCAGGTAATATGGTCGGATGCTAACCGCTAAAAGCTCCACATCACGAGTAAAGTGCTGCTCCTTAACACTGATGTGCCCCGATTTACACCACCTCTCGTTCACACACATCACAATCCCCCCACCTTTCCTCTTGCCGGTCTCCTTCGCGTCCTGATCCGCTCTCACCAGGTGAAATCCCGGAACAGTCACGTGACAGTCTGGAGTGAGGTGTGTTAGCCACGACTCTATGTAGCACATCGTGCTAACCTTCCGGTGCTCCTGGAGTCTGGTCAGCGCCGCCAATTCCTCGATCTTACTGGGGAGAGATCTGACATCTCCCATAATGATCGAGGGTACAGATGGTTTGCACCGTCTTTCCACTCTGACACTTAGCTCCAGCTCTACGTGACTATCACACCCAACCACTGCAGTGTCATCAGAGGACTCACGTTTCATTGTTATACTGGAAATCTGAGGTGTACAAGGTAAATAGGAATGGTGATAGCACTGTAGTGCCCCAGTATTACTGACCACCACAACACACAGGCTACCCACCAGCCAGACAGACAGCGATCCAGGAGACAGTAGAAGTGCTGACATCCTGACCAGCTTTCCACTCTGCAAAAGGGGTTGGATGGTATTAAAGGCACTGTAAAAATAAAAAACATGATTCTTACAATGCCACCTTCCACCTGAGAGTGAGAATGCTGGAACAACAGGTAGATGAAAGCATCATCCACCCCCACAAAAGACTGGTGAGTAAACTGAAGAGGTTTCACCTGCAGGTTAAACTGGGCAAGAACCGCTCCAAGCACCTTCATGACATGAGAACCAGTCTGATCTGTCTTTCTTTAGTATTGGAACTAAACATGATGTCTTCCATAGTTCGACAACTTCTGCTGCTGGAGTCTCAGGTTGCAGATCATCTGCAGAGGTTTATTTGAAGAGTTTCAGTCAGGTTTCAGAGCTCAGCACAGCACAGAAACAGCTTTAGTGAAGGTTACAAATGATCTTCTTATGGCCTCTGACAGTGGACTCATCTCTGTGCTTGTCCTGCTAGACCTCAGTGCAGCGTTCGATACTGTCGACCATAATATCCTATTAGAGCGATTAGAACATGCTGTAGGTATTACAGGTACTGCACTGCAGTGGTTTGTATCATATCTATCTAATAGACTCCAGTTTGTGCATGTAAATGGAGAGTCCTCTTCACACACTGAGGTTAATTATGGAGTTCCACAGGGTTCAGTGCTAGGACCAATTCTGTTTACATTATACATGCTTCCCTTAGGCAGCATCATTAGAAGACATAGCATACATTTACACTGCTATGCAGATGACACCCAGCTCTATCTGTCCATGAAGCCAGATAACACACACCAATGAGTTAAACTGCAGGAATGTCTTAAAGACATAAAGACCTGGATGGCCGCTAACTTTCTGCTTCTTAATTCAGATCAAACTGAGGTTATTGTACTCGGCCCTGAAAATCTTAGAAATATGGTATCTAAGCAGATTCTTCCTCTGGATGGCATTACCTTGGCCTCCAGTAACACTGTGAGGAACCTTGGAGTCATTTTTGACCAGGACATGTCCTTCAACGCACATATTAAACAAATATGTAAGACTGCTTTCTTCCATTTGTGCAACATCTCTAAAGTTAGAAATATCCTGTCTCAGAGTGACGCTGAAAAACTAGTTCATGTATTTATTACTTCCAGGCTGGACGACTGTAATTCATTATTATCAGGAAGTCCTAAAAACTCCCTGAAAAGCCTTCAGCTGATCCAAAATGCTGCAGCAAGAGTCCTGACAGGGACTAGAAAGAGAGAGCAGATTTCTCCTGTTTTGGCTTCCTGTTAAATCCAGAATTCAAAATCCTGCTGCTCACATACAAGGTCTTAAATAATCAGGCCCCATCTTATCTTAATGACCTTGTAGTACCATATCACCCTATTAGAGCACTTCGCTCTCGCTCTGCAGGCCTACTTGTTGTTCCTAGAGTATTTAAAAGTAGAATGGGAGGCAGAGCCTTCAGTTTTCAGGCCCCTCTTCTGTGGAACCAGCTTCCAGTTTGGATTCAGGAGACAGACACTATCTCTACTTCCAAGATTAGGCTTCAAACTTTCCTTTTTGCTAAAGCATATAGTTAGGGCTGGACCAGGTGACCCTGAATCCTCCCTTAGTTATGCTGCAATAGACGTAGGCTGCCGGGGGATTCCCATGATGCATTGAGTTTTTCCTTTCCAGTCACCTTTCTCACTCACTATGTATTAACAGACCTCTCTGCATTGAATCATATCTGTTATTAACCTCTGTCTCTCTTCCACAGCATGTCTTTATCCTGTCTTCCTTCTCTCACCCCAACCAATCACAGCAGATGGCCCCGCCCCTCCCTGAGCCTGGTTCTGCTGGAGGTTTCTTCCTGTTAAAAGGGAGTTTTTCCTTCCCACTGTCGCCAAAGTGCTGCTCATAGGGGGTCATATGATTGTTGGGTTTTTTTCTCTGTATCTATGAAGCGCCTTGAGTCGACTTTTGTTGTGATTTGGCGCTATATAAATAAAATTGAATTGAATTGAATTGAATTGAATTGAATTGAATTGAAGAGATGCTGAAGGATGAAGGCTGGGCCTCAGAGATCTCAGGACCCTGGGACTGATGTAATCAGGGCTTACAGCATTGTTCTGTCTCCCCCGTGGCTCTGTCACCTGTGTGTCCAGAGTTGTATTGTCCTGTGTTTTACAGCCCACATACTGCTGGATAGTTGGCAGAGTCACTGGAAGTGCATGGTGTGAGCGACTGGTGGCTGTTGGGCCCGAGCAGAGCAAGGAGTGACAGCTGATCCTAAAGGCTGATTGTGTTCATCTGGAAGTTTCCAGTGGGAGAAACGTTTCATCATCATCATCATCAGGTGACGTCTTCAGTCTCAGCTGACTGCAGGTTTCCAATCTTATAAACAGGACATTTGCACGATGACTGAAACCAGCCCAGTGAAGGAACAAAGGGCTGTGAGGTCAGTTTGTTGATCATTAATAGGCAAACAGTCATGATCACTGATTAACAACACTGATCAATGATCAATGGCCACGAGTAGGGATGGGTATCGTTTAGGTTTTATCCGATACCGGTGCCAAACCGGTACTTTTGAAACGGTGCCGGTGCTCAAACGGTGCTCAAACCGGTGCTTAAAGAATGGAGAACACAAAATTGGTCCAAAAACCTCTCATGTTCAGCTGTTTTTTGTAAAAAGATAACAATGTTAGCCTTTTCTGCAGCTATGGGTCATATATGGTATCACTCTTGGCTGGAAGCAGTGCTTAAACAATGGAAAAAACACAAACTTTGTCCAAAAACCTCTCATGTTTAACTGTTTTCCACTTTTTCTTTGGTCATTTTAGCCTTTTTGGCCAGGGTGAAGGGAGTATCTGCCATCAAACAAGAAGACAGCCGCATGTAGCTATGATGATGTTTGCTAGTTCACCTTACGTGCATTAACGTAATAACGTGGTTAGCCCACTCAACGTAAATTACACACGAACAACATTAAGCTACTCACGCAGAGAAGAACGGCTGCTGCTGCATCATCATCCTCATCATTTCTGCTACACTGGCAGGGCTAGGGGCCAGGACTCTCCTCTTCATGTTTTTGGGGGATGTTGCTAACTCCGGGTCAGATAACAGGCACCACACCCGCAGTAGATGTGCTCGGTGTGAGGTCTCGCAGCAAGCTATCAAATATGGCGCATTTAAAAAAACGCTATGCGTCGCCAGGTGTTTCATCAGATTCGAGGTGTTACCTCCTTTGCACAGTGTCACAGTATCAGCTTAAAGCACTTGTTGCTGCTGAGTTTGCATCTTTTGCTGTGAAGTACAGCCAGACTTTGACCGCTTCACCTTGGACATTTTTAATCTGTAGCTCTGCTCTAAAAGAACGTACGTACCTGGACCCGCCTACTATCCTCGGAAACGTAAAATGATTGGCTAGAATCCAAAGTGTATCACAGCTCAGGAAAAAAAAGCACCGAAATGTGCGCTGCTTTTCGGTCTGGTTACTACCGTTTATGTCAGAACCGGTGCCATCATGGCACCGGACACCGGTACCCATCCCTGGCCACGAGTACCATTCTCATAGCAGTCCTCCTGGCTCTTAACACCGTGCACTACACTACTCTGTTTGTGTCGGGGGACCCGATCCTTGGGGTGGACCAGTTTTTAGCCACAGAGATGCTGCGTTTAAAGAAAGTGTGTCTTAACCCATACTCCTGACGCATTAGGCACCAGCAAAGGTTTTCTCAGTATTCAAACCTTAAATACTGATCTGTGTGCGTAGGTTTACACGTCAGCTTTTAAATGTCCCCCATTACTGATGGAGTGATAGCAGAGTTCACTGTGAAAACATAAACCATGACAAGCACAGACACTGGATGTAGCACACACTTTCATGAACACTGTTTGGCTTCAGCTCTTTGTAAAGTGTAATTTTGCTCTCTTTTGCGTCTGGCTCACAAACCAACACGAGGAAGCCACAGACCGGTCGTAGCACCTCCTCTGCACACTGACAGCAGAGCACTGCAGGCCGACGGGCCGGCCTTGGAGAGGAGCAGACACCCTCCGTCTGCTCAAACATGAATCCCACTTCTGAGTGTTTACACTGTAGGTCAGCTGAGTGTAAGGCTGCTGCCTCCACCAGCTGGTGGTGATGAGTAAACACTGATCAATACAGCAGACGAGAGTTCTCCCAGTAAATAACGTGTGAAACGCTCAGTTCATTGTCAGGTGAGACAGTCACAGGAACATGTTCTGGACTGCACCACCTTTTTCCTCATTGCTCACATTGCCGTCTCTGTCAGCCCGAGCAGTGAAGAAGCTGAGTACTGTGCTTTCAAGTTTTACATTTGGCTAAGACCAGCATGTCCCTACAGACGCTGTAGAGGAAGTCCAACTGTGTCCCCAAGCACAGTCTCAGGAAGAGGTGGGCAGACCTGCAAAGGGTCCTGAACCCATCAGCAGGACTGGTATTTGTAAGGAAGAAGAGGAGGAGCACAAAATGACCTCCAGCAGGTCGCTGTGTGGATGTCTCTGATCAGTCACTCAAAAACAGACATGAGGCTGGCCTGATGGCCCAACATGAGCCCATAATACTCTGGACTGGTTCTTATACAGCACTTTTCTTCTCTGCCTTACTGCAACGCGCCTCATTCGCCCATTCAATGACTTTTTACTGTGCTTAAGTTCTTTCTAACATTCACACTCTGATTGATGCGTCGGAGAACAACACGAGGTTAATATGTTGGCTTGCAGACTGGAGCAGCCAGGGATCAAAACACCAACCTTCCAGTTAGCAGACCTGCTGTGCCCGTTGAGCTGCAGCCACCCCACCTGCACAGAGGTGAGGTGCAGCAGGCGGTGCACTGTCGAGGGCAGCTTCACGCCTTCATTTGCATCCAATCAAAGTTTCAGGTCATCGATTGTGACTGTGACCTGCTTACTGGACATCTCAAAGCCTGGAGCTGCCTGTAGTAGAAGCAGTAATCCTTACATGTATAACGTCTGCTGCACGGAGACAAAAACTAGTCTCAGGCCCAAATAAAGTCATGTTAGCCATGAAATGCTGAGTTCATTGTCATTTGCACTAAATCTCCACTGTTTGAATACCCAGAGTCATTGAATGGACCGTGTCATGGTTTGAATATATTTATCCAACTTGACCATTGTTGGAGTCAAATTGTTAAATGTTGTCATTGTGTTAGTTAAATTTGTGTTAGTTCAAACTGTATGATCAAAGACATTCTTTTGTTTCTGACGCCGTCCGCAGCCTGTTGAGCGGTGGGGAGGCTGTAGTGTTTATTACAGGCACATCCTATGTGAGGCTTCTGTTTTCTTTAGCCTCCTGAGACCTGAACTCTTCCACAGCAGCATTTTTAATTTCTCTTTGATATTTGGGCTGATTGGGACCTGGTGAATGTAAAAACAAAGAATTACCCGATTTATTTATTTTTTTACCTGATTTTGGTTTCTGAGAAAAACGAGAGCCACATATGAGGATGTGTTTAGAATTTCGATAGAACAGCAGCAGCATAACGTCCTCGTCAGTGGACATCAGGCCCTTGCAGAGCAAAATTTAGTATTTTGGTCTAATTAACCCAAAATGTGATGTCCACACGAGTGGACGACAGGTCCTATGAGGTTAGTAAACTTCCTGCCTTTATGACCTTTTTGTGGGCAGCAGGTCACAGAAACACAACCCCAAACACACACATACAGATGGTCGCACATACATGCATACACACGCATGCTTACACGTGCACACACACACACACAGTACCTTATCTTTTATAACCATAGGGGGGTTTACAATGGGTGGTGCTGTGTGTACTGTAACTGTTTTCAATGAAAGGCAGCAAGCGGAGGCCGGGGTGGAAGTGGTCTGAACGAGGGCAGAAGGGCTGCTCTGAGATCCTCCCTTGCACAAGTAAAATCGCTGTTCGTCTTGCTTCCTTAATGGGAATAAGTCTCTAAACTAGCGGCCTGTGGAAGCGCAGACCCAACAACCATTACAGTTAATATGCCATAAAACAGCTTTATTCTCATATTGGCTCAAATGGCAGATATTGCCCAGCTCAGAGTCCCCTAGTCTTTCATATGTTTTCACCATCTAAATCTAATGTGTTGGTAGATGCTACCATTACTATTGTATGGCACAATTTTATCTGTATGTGCTTATAGCATGGAGTTTAGCTGCTGTCAGAACTACTGTGGGCCTCCATTATTCACCGAGCTGTAGATAAAGGGTCCGTTGGTGTGAACAGAGATTTGATAGTTTGAATGTTATAACTTTGCTTTTCTTCAGGCCAACAGCAGGGAGCTCTCTGCAGCCCTGGACTGACGCGGTGTGTTATCTCTGTTAGCCTGTTCTTCCCCTCGCTGCGCTCTCTAAATACCTGTGGTGTGTTTTTTTAAACACCAAATCCCAGTTTATGCTGGAAGTGGAGTGAATCGGTCCCTCTGTGAGCAGCACTGGATCGAGTCCCAACACAACATCCCCACAGCACCAGGAAAACATGGAGGCCAAATGGTAAGCCATCATCTTTATTATGAAACAATATTGGGAGCAGATCAAATAGCTGTTACATGGTGTCGTTTGGCCGCTGCAGTCCCTTTCCATGTCCCGGCACATCCCTGGACGGCCAGCCCTCTCCCAGCTGCCTTCTAGGTTACCGTTTCTTGGACGATCTCCAGGAGCTGATCCAAGCTTCAAGCTTAGCGTCTCCTTCCCCCAGCTTGATAAGTTAGGCCCCTCCCAGCTGGGACTATGTGAGTATGTCTCAGTGTACTACAGGTTCCTGGTTCTAAACATGGTTATACTGGGCACCCAGCAGGAGGAAAGGGGACATGCATGGAAATTCAAATCAATCCAACACATTCTTGCAGATTTTATACACAAGTGTCAATCAAAAAAAAGACGTTTGGGAGCCAATGGCTGTTGAGGAGGGCGGGTGAATGGCTAACCATCTGTGATGCAGAAGTTTTCAGCTGCATGTTTTTAGTGTTTGAAAATCTTTAACACTCGGAAGTCATCTCTGGCATTTCTACAATAACTCGACTCATGTACGGCCTAACATTGTCAACTGTTACAGACTCTGGGGGAGGAGATGTGAGATGTTCCACAGAGTACGGTGCATTTCTGCAGCCAAACATCGGCCTGAGCTACGGCAACTCTCATTTCACTACTTCATGTGTTTCAGCTTAAAATGTTACACAAGATGGGCCAAATGAAAACCAACAAAACCAAAAACAAACACACTCGTCTTCTGCTTTTCAAAATAAAAGAATCAAATATTTATGACCAATCATGTCTAAGTGAGATCCATTTAAAACAGGAGCTGTTTCTACTGAGGAAAAGCCAAAAAAGCCCAAAGAAAATTAACACATGTTCCCTTAGCATTTCTTTTTTCCATTTTTCACTTTAAGAAAGAGTAGAAAGTTAGAAATGGTCTGGAGATCTACGGCGACGAGGACGAGAGAGAGAAAGCGGTCTGATCCACAGAGAGTCCTGCTTGGCTGTCGCTGCCTGGCCTCAGCGGGGCAGCTCCAGGGCCGTTTAAAGGAGCGCTATGTGAAACGGGGGGGGGGGGCCGAGGAGGTGGCGAGCTGCTGGTGGGGGACGGAGCGGGGAGGGCAGAGGAAGATCAGTATTTGGTCGGACACGTGAAACAGAAGGGGGCTGGGGAGGGAGGCAGACAGAGGGCTACGCGCTCGTGACGTGATCAGTCCATTGGCCGCTTTTCTCCGTGTTTCTTTGTAAATTCTTCTGCGTTCTTCAAGAATTTTTTACGGTCTTTTGAGTATTCTTCTGCTAGGTCGGCCCTCAGGGGATGCTCGGGCTGGGGGTCGTTCACCAGCGCGATGAGGGACTGAATTACTGAAAGACACGAAGGAGATCGAGTCAGACACAAAATGCTTCCTAACAGGCCACAGCCTCCACTGTCACAGCAGTTTGTTTGTCAGGAGGCTGCAGTGTGCTGTGACTTACAGCTTTTCACAACTATCATCATGTAAAGCAAAGAAATAGAAAACATTTCTAAAAAGTAATAAAAACAAAACAGTCTGCAGCTTGTGCACTTAGAGTGAACTCATGAGTTTGTGTCGTGAGAAAGTCCAACCTTCTCTTCGTCAATCTCACATCATGCAAACACATGTTGTATGACTGTAGGTAACACACACTGACAGTGGGAAGCAGCTTCAGCTTAATGTTGTTGTGATTGTTTAAATAAAACTGTTTGTTGTGTGTGGACGTTTAGGAGACGCGCTCAGTGAATCCACAAACACAAACCCAGCGTGCCCTGATAGACCTGATCAGCACAGTCGTGTCGTTCTTCTGAAACGTGCACACATCATGTAAGTTCACTGATAAATCCATGGGACCGTTCTGAAACACTACAGAGGGCAACTGGGAACTGATTAACCAATGACGTTGCTGCAATAAGTCATGTGCACAGTAGAGATGGACCGATCTGATATTACGTATCGGACCGTAAATTACTGGATCGGATATCGGAGAGAAATTTTAAAAAAATGTAATCGATCCATTAAATAACAAAAGCGCCTCACAAAACTTGCGACACGCCGTAACTCTGCTCATAACCATAGCACGTCGGAGCAGCGTGGTGACGTGATAGAGCGGCTGTGTGTTTGTAGCCTCGCTACCAAACTCAGAGGAAGTTTTCCCAGAGAGAAGTAAAGCAAGTGTGTAAGTTCATCTCTGAATGTTTGTAAAGCATTCCCACGTTAAGCTTAACAACCGATATATGGAGCGACTGCCTCTCCCTCCCTCTCCTGCTGCTGCTTCAATCATTAAACTGATCAATGATCAGCTGATCATCTCTTGTTTGCTTTTGGCCCACTTTGCACCAGAAAGAGGAAACCAGCGGCTGAACAACAGCAGCACGTTTAAGCTTGATCAGCTGTTGTTAGAATGTATTTAATATTACTTTCTACTCGAGGATCTTTTTCTACAGCTGACGGCTGGTAACTGTGCAGGGGCGCATCTAGCAAAGTTTAGCCAGGGGGGCCGATAGGGCATTAACAGGGAAAAGGGGGCACAAAGACATACTTTTCTTTCTTATTCTCATTTCAAATGTCGAGCTTTTAATAAATAATTATCTGAATCTTACACCCAAAGTTTTAATCTGATGTAAATGTATAGAAGTCCATTACTGTATATAGTAACTGTTAAGTCTAATATACCCTAGTAAGCTATAGTACTTTTTCCATCTGTGCAGTTCTGTTGAAGAAAGATGTTGAATCTATTTTTATTCTTGAAAAATAATTTATTTCTGTGCATTTTTTTTTTCACACTGCACCAAATTAAAGTTGATTACATCGATTAAGCATCATGAGGTGGAGGGTGGGGGTTCACTATTTTTTTTGTTGGGAGTTTGCAGCCCTATTAGTCAGGTTGCTTACTCTTTAAAATACCAGAGTAGGAGGATGGAGCAGGTTTAAGTTTATTAGATTGATCAGTTTTGCTGAACTATGAAATATTTTGGGTGCAGTGTGTTTTTTACATACAGGAGTAACAGAATAGCTTTAGTGGGGTGTTTTAAACTTGAGTATGAACTTATACAAAATGCAGCAAGATATTAAAAAACAGTTTTATTGATTAAAAAACACTATATCGGAGTCATATCGGTATCGGCAGATATCCAAATTTATGATATCGGTACGGACATAAAAAAGTGGTATGGTGCCATCTCTCGTGCACAGTAGAGGTTAACCCCCATTTCAGCTGCGTGGTTGCATGTATGGTGTTTGTTGAGAGGACAGATGCTCTTCCACGTCAGCAGACTGAAGCTCAGCTTATGGGGAAACATTTAAACTATTGAATTAAAACTGTCAGATTAAAGATTAACCAGTGAGATGAAACCCTGCAGTGTGACGTATGTAACGATGTGTTTGACAGTAGAAACCATTATAACCTGATCTATAATGAAAGGCCAAAAGTTTACAGACGCTCACAGTAACTCTTCCAGGGTGAAGCGACTGTACGGCACATGTTTAAGGACTTTTAAAAAAAGAAGAAAGAATTGGATGCACAATTTTAAATCCGTCTGTCAACTCAAACGTCTGATCTGACTAGAGATGGCACGATACCACTTTTTTATGTCCGATACCGATATCATAAATTTGGATATCTGCCGATACCGATATGAATCTGATATAGTGTTTTTTAATCAACAAAACTGTTTTTTAAATATCTTGCTGCATTTTGTATAAGTTCATACTCAAGTTTAAAACAACAACTACACTAAAGCTATTCTGTTATACCTGTATGCAAAAAAAATATTTCATAGTTCAGCAATACTGATCAATCTAATAAACTTAGACCTACACCATCCTCCCTATTCTGGTATTTTAAAGAGTACTTAGCGTAAATATTAAGCAACCTAACTAATAGGGTTCCAACTCCCAGCAACAACAAAAATAAATAAATAAAAAATAGGGAACCACCCCTCACGCTCCACCTCATGATGCTTAATCGACGTAATCAACCTTAATTTGATGCAGTGTGAAAAAAAATGCACAGAAATCAATTATTTTTCAAGAAATATTAAATAGATTCAACATCGTTCTTCAACAAAATTGCAGACTGCACAGATGGTACCTTCCCAAAGGAAAAAGTACTACAGCTTACTAGGGTATATATATTAGACTTAATAGTTACTATATACAGTAATGGACTTCTATTCATTTTACATCAAATTAAAACTTTGGGTGTAAGATTCAGATAAATATTAAATAATTAAAAGCTCGACATTTTAAATGAGAATAAGAAAGAAAAGTATGTCTTTGTGCCCCCTTTTCCCTGTTAATGCCCTATCGGCCCCCCTGGCTAAACTTTGCTAGATCCGCCCCTGCACAGTTACCAGCGTCAGCTACGTAGAAAAAGATCCTCGAGTAGAAAGAAATATTAAATACATTCTAACAACAGCTGATCAAGCTTAAACGTGCTGCTGTTGTTCAGTCGCTGGTTTCCTCTTTCTGGTGCAAAGTGGGCCAAAAACAAACGAGAGATGGACTCACGCCAGAAAAGCCAATCAGCTGATCATTAAGCAGTTTCATGATTGAAGTAGCAGCAAGAAGAGGCAGTCGCTTGTTAAGCTTAACGCAGGAATGCTTTACAAACATTCAGAGATGGACTTACACACTTGCTTTACTTCTCTCGGGGATAACTTTGTCGGAGATGAAATGCCGGGTTGCTAGCGAAGCTCCACATGCTATCCAGACCACCGACAGGTCCCGCATGCCACAGCTGCTCTATCACGTGATGCATACTGCTCCGACGTGCTAACGTTCTGAGGTGAGTTACGGCGTGTTGCAAGTTTTGTGAGGTGCTTTCGTGATATTTAATGGATCGGATTACATTTTTTATTTTTCTCCGATATCCGATCCAGTAATTTAGGTCAGTATCGGACCGATACCGATACGTAATATCGGATCGGTCCATCTCTAGATCTGACGCTGACTTTTCTCCACGTGGGCAGCTGCAGGTTAACGTGTCCTCTCCTACACCTCAGCAAAGTGCTAACACATCCAAATAACTGGCACTTATGTCCAACTGTTGAAACTGGTGATCCCAGAATCTGCAGTCATTTAGAAACGGCTGCACTGAGCTCCTGGGATGCTCTTAAAAGCCCAACATTAACCCTACTGAAGAGTTTGTAGACTGAGGTTAGGGTTACAGAGATGGCTCCATGACACCAAACCAACTGGAATGAACTCTACCCACTGTGCCCAGAACGGTGGTCAAATATCCTGCCAGAACTATGCTAAAGGCCAAGCCCCACTCACTGAGGGGCAGTTTGCTTTCAGTCGTAGTGTGGATCAGACAAAATCAATCCAAACTTGTTTCTAAAGTGGTTAAACGTGCTCGCTGCACAGTCACTCCACCCTGAAAGAAACCGGTTCAAAGAAATCATTAAAGGACCCAAATTATAACGACATTTATACCCACGAGCACTGTGGAAACTCTGACCACAGATCTCCCTCGTTCACACTAGCACCTCGTCTCCACTCTGTTTCCATGACAACTGAGCACCACCCCAATGATGATGGGTTGTTATAGCAAGGTGGCCCAAACAATGGAGCAGACTGAGGATTATAGCTGCACCTGCACCCATCGTTGGACCACAGTGTTGGTTTATGTGCAGCTGTTTCCCTCCATGTTTCACAAACACTGGTGGGGTTGATTGTTGTCTGCTGACATCACACTTTCTGCCCGACTCTGCTCGCTTGAAACCGTCACCAGGTACTAAAAGCTGTCTGGCAGCAGGTCCTACCACCTGAGGGACAACACTGAAAACTGAGTCGGTGCTGAGTTCATTCTTGTTTTTCACGTACACTTTGTGATAAACTCCGCAGGTTTCTCTTTGTTTCTTTCAAACTGAAATAACACTCAATGTTTAAGATTTAGGGAATAAATGTTCCCTAAACCGTGAGTAGGAGTCATCTCTGTGTCTCCTGCTTCGCTGATAAAACAAACAGGTTAGCAGCTGCAGTAGCAGCGATATAAAAACACACAGCCGTCTAAACGATGTGACGCTTTACTGAGTCACAGAATCGTCACAGCTTCCTGTTACTATAGCTGTGCTGTTCAATAAATACAAAACATACTAAACACTGTGTTTTGATCACACAACCATGCGTGTGCATAAAACACGCTTTCTGCTCTGTTCGTCACACGGAGCTCTATGTGAAAATGCTCTGAGCCCGACAGACGGACAGTTACTGAAACAGGACAACGTTTTATTTTGGACACGGACTTTTTTTTTCCTGCAATCATCACGTCAGACAAAAATCAAAAGATGTGCAGCTCTCCAGCTCGCTGCGACTCACATCGAGCAGCCCTGTGTAAGACTTCAGCACCAACCTTGGTCAGTTTTGGTGGCAGGCTTCCAGTTCTCTGCACTGATCACAGGCAAGCACACCTGGCCCTTCTCATCAATGTTGGGGTGGTAGATCTTTGTCTTGAATGTGATCTTGGGAGGCTTGAAAGGGTACTCGGTGGGGAAAATGATTTCAATCCTGAATGCACCTTTGTCATAAGGAGGGTTGTCCTGAAAGGGAACCAATAAGGTTAGTAAGGGGAACCTCGGGCCTACGTATCTCAGACCAGCCAAAGAAGGAACAGCAGCTTACAGGAACAATCAGCCCTTGCCATGCCAGTAAGTTTGATTCCTCAACTTGAATGTTTCTGAAGTTTTTCATTCCAGACTTGCGAATCTCATCAAGTTCCTGAAAGAATGAGCACACAGTTGATATTAGAAAGGTTATTACAGTCAATACAAGAAAAACAAAACATGTATGATTTTACAGAGTGGAAGGATGCACCACCCAAATGACACCGCCAGTTTAGGACAGCGTAGCAGGAAGACGCAGCCTCCAAACTACACACCAGGTTTTAAACTGCGCTGAAATTATTTACACGTTCTTTCCTGAATGTTGATGTGAAGTCTAAGCAGAAAGTAGGAGCAAAGAAACAACAAGCTGATGTTGGTTTGGTTCCTGTTATCCACCTCAGAGGTCCCCAGTACTAAACAGCACCACCTCCAGTGTTTTCAGGTAAAGAAAATTAAAGCTGCTATACAATGAAACATGTCACTTAAAACAAATGACAAACCAACTGCAACATCTCAGCTTTGTAGAGAAGTGTTGTATATGGTAGATCTGAGGATGTGCTCAGCGCTACATGTTTTATTCACAGTATGTGTCCAGTGACCTGTTAAGCTCTAAACTGCTTGGATTGCAACTATTTCATTGCATAAAGTAGCAGCGTTGCACTTAATCCTAATTCATCACATGCTAAACAAACTCAAGCCTTCCAGCCAACAGGAGCGTTTCTCTTTCATTTCAGTGCAGCAGCCAACAGTGAAAGTGAAAGTGAACTACAACCTGCATCCAGCAGCACCACAGTGGACCTCCTAGTTTGCCATCAGGTTACTGGTTCTGTCACCAGTTTGACTTACGTTAGATTATGTTAGCTATTAGCTGAAACCCCCTGAGTGGCACTTACAGCCAGCCTCGTGGTTCCATCTGTGGCAGGTTTTTGTTGCACAGCTCGACGGTGTAAACGTGTCTAACACGTTTTTAGGGTAAAGTGATTGTGATTAATAAACAGCGTGTGACCGGTTTACGGTCCAACAGCACCGACGTTTGTTTCACGTGAATGAAATCCTGTCAATGTTAATCTGCATGTCCGCACTGAATAACTCCACCTGCATCAGTGAGCCGGTTCCAGGCCAGCTCTGCTCCGCGAGCTTTCAGCGTTGTTACTCCGGGTAAACTTCAAACATACAGCCTCCTGTAACCGCCTCATTCAGCGCAGTGTACGTTTAAAGGCGGAAACGATAATCACGGGGAAACAAACGTAGGTTAACGCAGACCTTACGCAATATGCTACGACCACTACACAAAACGAAAGCAGCATTTAGTGTGTGTCGCCTTCAGGCCGCATTACTGGAAGTGTAACGCTGCGCTGTAGTTCACACCCACTTCCTAATGGCGAACTTCAAAGTCTGATTAAGTTGAAGTGTAGCTAGCTGAGACCTGGGGATAGCAACTTAGCTGATTAGCAAACGTCTTATGCCGTGGAAATTGACACGATCTCGGGCTGCCCGCTGCCGGATTGACTCCCTCGGTCACACAACTCAAGAGTTTCTGACGTTCAAACTGTAGATAAGAGACTTGAATGAGGTTTTTGGCAGCCCCGGGCAGGATCCCTGTAGATCCTCCGGCCTGATTTGGGACTGCTTAGTTGCCTAACGTTAATATTTGGTCGGCTAGGTGGTCAATGCTGACCTCTTGTTTCTGTTGAGCTACAGCTACAGCTGGACACTGACGGTCACTCAATGCAAATATACTCTGTAACGTGAACACGAGCCAAAGGACGGACGCTTCCACTAACCGTCAATACGTCCTTAAACATTAGAAACGATCAAAAAGAACGGCAACGACGGATTTACCTTGGCCAGCCTCCTGCTCGCCGCCATCTTGAAACTACTGTGTGTTCCCAGAATTCACCGCGCTGGGAATATGGGTCTGTTCCTGCGCTGAGGCTGATCAGGTTGGACATCCGCCTGTTTGTGAACATGCCGACATGTCCACGCCAGGAAGCGACGTGTTTAAATGCGGGATATCTGTAATTATGTATGTTACAAACATGTTGGGCTGTGAGCCGGAGCCGCGGGGGGAGACCTGAGCCTGAACCCAGCTGTGTCTGCTTCCGCTTTATTTGTTAGTATTAATGCAGGTGTTCGCATGTAGACCCCTGAAAACGCATGATGAGTTACACCTGTTTGAGTCGGCTTGGTTAACCCTCAGCTCTGCTGTCAGTCTGTTGTAATTGGCTCATGCAACAGTCGTGTGGATGGCACAGAGCAAAAAGGTTCCATGTGCTTGTGCAACACTTTCAACAATAAAGTTTTATTTGAGTTCATGTTTCTACTTTAATATCACGTGCAAATCCATGTTCGCCCTGCACTTTCGTTCTAAAGCTACAAACATGTGTGAATCTGTCCATCAGCACTGCAAACAAGTACGGCTCAGAGCACGTTTCTGCTGCACACATGTATGTGCTGCACCACCCTGCTGTACAATGACCGTCGTCTCTCTCAGTATAGGATGATGTAGCTCTGCAGGTCATCCTTGTACCTGAACATTGAAAAGCGGTAGTCCACCTTCAGTTTGAATATTCAGACTGCACCGTCTCATTTATAAACATGTGTACACTGTGTTATTAGAAATTATTAATTAACTTTAGTCTGATGGCATTTATGTGGTTGTAAATTCTGTTTCTCTGTTACACTTTGCTGTGACAGCACTGAGAGAGCAGGACAGAGAGGGTGAGAAAGAGACAGAGCTAAGAACAGGACAAGATCTGACACGTAGTGAAAGATGATACACACCAGGGAAGCTTCTGTTTCACTCATGATGATTTTATAGAACTACTCAGTGTGTGTGGACCACAAACCTGCTCTTATAACATAGATTATGTTGATCGTCTGCAGTGCCACAGCGTGTGGAGTGATCATGGCGACCCAAACACAGACGACCAGACGCAAAACTAGATTTTGACAAATGTGTGTCGTTCATTATGGCCGATAGCAAAACATTAACCAAAAGACAAACCCCTTTCTTTCCCTAAACTGGGAAAACTACAGACATGAAACCTGGAACAGTCAGAAATACCTGAACACTTGCATCAACATAGGACTGAGGATGACAGGAAGAAGAGTGTCTGCAAATGTGCACGTTAGGTGGAAAATCATCAAAGATTGCTTTATTATTTGGTCAACAGGTTGAAACGATGTTGTGATTCTCTTCTTACTGCTTTGCTGTAAGCCTACTGAGAAGTCCACTGCTCCCTCTCAGACATCTCCATACCTCCACAGGTATGGCACCTGGACCAGCTGCCTTTCCACTCCTCCTCCTTTCTAAGTCACTTCCTGACTCACCCACTGTCCATCTGTGCTCCTCAATCTCTCGTTTTCTGCACACTCCCATCACCTGTTAACACATCTCCATTCCTGTCCCTGATTATCTCCAGCTCCTTTCCAGCTCCATCTGTCAGCGTGTAGCCACTCAGCACTGTTCTTTCCCTCCTTCACATACAACTCACTAAGGCTTTTCCTTTGCCACGTCTGTCTTTCCTGTATGCCTAGTTTCCCAGTACTCCTGTCTGTATTTTGCACCTCCGGTCCCACTTTTTATTTGCCAGTCTCTTTGGTAATCTCCTTTTAATATTTTCCTGCACTTCCTCATCCCTCCACCAAGTCTCGTTGTCCTCTTTCCTCTGTAGGACACACCCATCACCTTCATGACAGGTTCCTTCAGCCTATAGCTGTACTGTTCCAGTCATGTTTGCTGCCACTCGGAGCCTGTCTCAACCTCTCCCTGAAATCTGTGCAGCATCCTTTACTCTTCATTTCCTACCATTGCATCCTTGCCTCTGCCTTCACTCGCTTCCTCTTGATTTCCAAAATCGTCCTCCAGCACTACCATCCAACGCTGCTCCAGCTGTCACTCGTTACTCTACGCCCCGCCCTTGATACACGCCCACAACACAAAATCATGGCCAAAAGATCTGAAACTGATAAAAAAGAAGAAGAAAAAATTGCAGCTGTAAAAAACAACAACAGAAAACAGACAAAGGATACTTTATTCAAAATAATTCATCTGCTTGTTTGTTTTAATTTTTAAATGTCAAAAACAGATGGAAATCACTTTTCCAGATGAACAAAGCTTTTGATCCTAATTTAGTTCCATAGCAATGCGCCACATTTGACACGGCAGCAATACCCACGGCAGGCTGTACCCACGGCAGGCTGTACCCAGTCTGTCCCCGGGGCCCATAGTGGGACCCATCAGCTCGGTGGTACATGCTGCTTCGGTGGCCTTAAAGAGCTTGGTCTCACTCTCTTATCTATATAAATTAGCGAGGATTTGACACGTGCTGTGGGACCATTTCCTAACACATGTTAAACAACAGCAGTTTTCAGACTCTTGCTTGTCGTGACAGGCTTCACTGTGAGTTTCCTTGTAGCTGCTGTAAAGTGAACCGCACTGTTATGGCGTTATTTTTGTGCCACTATTCTGCAGTGTTGGGACTAACGCGTTATTAAGTAACGCGTTACAGTAACTACGTTATTATTGTGGTAACGAGCACGGTAACTAGTTATTATGCCAAAATCAGGAACGCGTTACTCGTTACTGGGATTTAGATAGGGTCGTTACTCGTTACTTCGTGTGGTGGCTATCGCGGAGCTTCCACAGATTCAGTAACATTAGCAAGTGGTGGAGGCCAGCAGGTGGATGAAGGAAAAGGGACGCAGAAGGAAAAGAGACCCGAGGCGGCCACCGGTCCAAGTGTGAACTGAACCTCAGGTAAGAAGTTATGACCTGCAGTCTCTCTGGGTCAGATATGAACCAAGTTTAGGTGGAGTTTATTTTCGTTATTCGGACTTTCTCCGTACTGCGTGCTAGCTAGCATGACGGAGTTTCTATACAGCTGGGTGGTGCTATGATGTTAATGATGTTGAACTTTATTTTGTTCATAAGTTATTAGAGTTGCCAACCGTCCCGTCTGGTATTCAGAGAAAATATTACGCGTTTCTTATTGAGGTGAAAAGGAACAGTTTGTCCCGTAATTCAGCTACAATGAAAAAGACACAAAGCTGCAGTTATTCTGTGTCTTTGCTGCACAGCTGCCTCTCCTCTCATTCTCCCCCCTCCCTCTCCCGTTTCTACTTCAATCATGAAACTGATCAATGATCAGCTGATCGTCTCTCTTGTTTGTTTATCGCCCACTTTGCGCCGAAAGAGGAAACCAGCGGATGTCGCGCTAAACAACAGCAGCACGTTTAAGCTTGATCAGCTGTTGTTAGAATTTATTTAATATTAATTTCTAGTATCAGCTGATGTTTGCTGGAGCCACAGCTGTAAAGCTGCTGGTCATGATATGGTTTGGTTATGTGGTGAGAGGGAAACATGAAGATGAAACCAGGAGATGTCCTTACTGAATCATCAGAGCTGAACAGGTGATGGAGAAACAGGTTTACCTTTTAGGTGACATGGATGAGTTGAAGTTATGAACTGTTTCTGAGAGACAAATAACACCAGGATCCTTTTCTAAGCAGCTGACAGCTGGTAACTGTGCAGGGGCGGGTCTAGCAAAGTGTTGCCAGGGGGGCAGGTAGGGCATTAACAGGGAGAGGGGGGCACAAAGAAATACTTTTCTTTCTTATTCTCATTTAAAATGTCTCGCTTTTAAAAAATAATTATCTGAATCTTACAACAAACGATTGATAGATTGATGCATATATACCATCAGAACAGTGTACATCACTGTCACAACAGTGTTTGTTTTCATTCAAAGGCTTTATGATTTTTCCTATAATGGTGTCAAAATGCCCGGGCCAGTTTTCTGTCCCAGTCCAGCCCTGTATGCAGCTCATCTGCAGTCTGGTGTTACCTACATCTTCCTATTCAGAAGGCAGAATTTCCGAGTTCTGAGTACAATCGAAAGCACCACGACTGCAGTTTTTGTGTTGGATGTAAAAGGCGCACATGACGCTGTGACGTAGGCTAGAATCATGGCAGCAGTCAATGACGGTCCAGGCGTGGGATTTCTCTCGTGGAAATATGCACATTATCTTTTTCTTTCTATTGGTAGGTGGCACAGTGCACTGTGGCAAGTAAGCAAGCTAGAAGACTGCAAAGTTATGGGAGCAACACATTAACAAGAGAATTCTGAGTAAAACCAGTTACTTTCCCTAGTAACTAGTTACTTTGAAAGTAACGAGTAACTTGAAGTAACTGAGTTACTTTTGAGAGAAGTAACTAGTAATGTAACTAAGTTACTATTTTAAAGTAACTTACCCAACACTGCTATTCTGAGCACACGTAAAAAAAAGTTTGCAGGTGCAAGTGTTGTATTTTGAGGAGAAATTTATTTTGAGCGAAGAAAAGCTGAATTTGAGTGAACAAAATTCATTCCTGCGTGCAAAAACTGTATTTCCGTGTTTGCTATTATCCACACACACCAGCAGCCCCTCTCGCTCAGTTTTTGCATTTGTGCTCGCTCGCAATGTGTCGCTCGCGCTCTCAACATTTCTGCCCGTGCGCGTTCAACTCTTTCTCTACACCGTTATATTTGTGCCACAAAACCAGCCAATCACAGACTTGGATGCAAAAAACTCTGATTGGCTGTTCTGGTCTCCAATCAGCTCGAAATGACGAAATGCAATATCCCAGAATGCATTTCGTTCAAAACTCAAACGAGGCAGTGGCGGAGGAAGACAGAGTTTGAAATATTACTCTGTCTGCGTCACAAAATAAACTTTAAAGATATTTTCCATGCGAGAATGTTTCTGTGTAAACTTCAAATACCATCACATATTTGCACAAGTGCTCTGACGTTTTCGGAGCTGCCTGGCACAAAAATAACGCCATACACCGTAGTGTCACCTGGAAGTGATCACACTGACCGGAACAACAAGATGGCGAGGACTGTGGTGCTTCGGGTAGGCGAAAACAAAACACAACCTGTAACTCGTGTTGACGCTGAAGCTTGTAACGAAGAAAGAAAGCAGCTGATGTGTGTTTGTGTGAGTGATGGGCGAGGTGGGCGCCCACAGGCAGGGATGAGCGTAGTCACGGGAATCGTGGACGTTTCACTATGTAGCCCTGATGCTAACACAGGCTAGCCAGTCTCTGCTAGCTCCCAACAACCCGCTGTTATTATAAGTTAATGCGCCTGAAGCTCGCACACTGTCTTGATGTACTACGTGTTGTATGTGGCAGACATGAGTGTGAGGTATGGTGTAAGAAACATAATAGTTTCCGTGGGAATCTTAAACCAAACTGCTAATCGAAAAAACTACATACACCCGATTAGCCAAAAGTTATCGCGAGGCTGTGAGTTAAACACGATGTACACAAACATGTTAAAACATCCGGGTTTTCATTTTATTAGTAACGAGATTACAGAAACTTTGCTTTCATGTCGTGTTAAATATTCCTGATCCAGCGCTCGTTCACCGCGTCTGTATCATCACACTGTCGTGGGTTCACTCACCGTGGACGTGACACTGAAACAAGACCCCAGATAAAGGACAAACTAAGCTGGGCACTTGGCCGTGCTGTTGTGTGTTCGTCTTCAGTTCTGAGAAACTAGAATCAGTTGTTTGTTCAGCTGATGAAATCAGGTCTGTCACTTTCATTCAGACAAACATTTAAACTCGCTTTTGAAAGTTCAAATGGATTCATTAAAAACACAATGAAATACACGATTGAAGTACTTTTCTTACGCTCTAGTTTTCAGTTCAAACATATAACAAATCCACGTTGTAATAATAAACTTTGACATTTGATCTTTTTCAACTGCAAATTAAGTTAAACTTCATCAAATCTGTTTAATTCAGTCAGATAGTTCTGAGTTTTGTCAAACACACCAACACTGTATCTGTCATAAATGTTGCCATCCGACAGTTTCAAATTACATGCAGTTTATTCCTGATGATACAGCAGCTGTGATAAATCACTATAACATGTTGTTGTCACGTAGAGACAAATTCATATGAAGATATTACTGCTTATTATTGCTGTGAAGCCTTCTTCTTATAACCAGAGCAGCTGCTCAGTCGAATCCTTTTCAGTTGTCCTTGTTGATAAAGACTCATTCTTTGGAAATCTGCCTGCATTTATAAATTAGACCTTTTAACCAGTCAGCCTAAGCAGCTGTGTCCAGAAAGGTTGCCTCAGGTGAAATGGGCCCTCTCGTTTAGTAGTCAAAGTCAGCTTTATTGTCAAAGATCATATGTACAGTCGTACACAGGAATTTGGAATTGCAATGCTCCCCCAGTGTACACTAAAAATACAAAGAGAAGGAAATAAAAACAAAATAAAATAAAAAGTTTTATGTACAACACAATACAACACTACACAATTATTTAAACAGCAGTGTCCAACACAATCGTAGTGATTGTGGGTAAGTTCGTGTGCAGTGGGAGTGGGGCAGTCAATGAAAGGCTGATGGTGGTGGGTCAGAGTTTGTATGTTTGGAGGGGGGGCTCAGAGGGAAGAGGTGCATGCAGGTCTGGAGATCATGTGTGAGAGCAGGGAGTGAATTCAGCATCCTATTGACCTGTGGCGTGCCTGTATCGATAGAGTTAGGATTAGTGTTGCCACACAAAATATCACGTGACCTTACTTTAAAGAAAAAAGGAACACCTACAGAATGAAGCGACGCAGGATTTTCATTTAGTACCATAAGTGTATCTACTCAACATCTTCTAATGAGTTCCAACCTCGGTGACCTCGACCTAAAGGTCAGAGTACGTTTTCTGGGAATCTTGGGAATGTGATAAGTTGAGGATGAGATGATGTAGGATGTTTTAAAGTTGATACCATAGAGTTGAGGGGAGACACTGATGGATTGCAGTAGTTTTTGTAAGAATGTGTTTTAAGCCTGAGACTAGATGAAGGATGATTAGCATGTTTAACGAACAGAAAAAAGACAATTACTGTGTGGATGTCACCTGCCTCTAGGGTTGGGAAACGAGGATTCCTTGGAATCGTTAGTCGGTCTGCCTATAGATCCCAGTTATCAGTTCTTGCACCCTCGTTACGATCAGCTGATTTCAGTTTGTGGAGGAGGAACACAGCAGCGCAGTCCGCAGCGTGGACATGACTTTTATTTTTATTGCACAAAAGGATGAGAGCGTGATGGTAAAGTGAGACTGCTCCAGGACAGAATCACACTATTAACACAACTTCAGCTCTTTACAAGCACCTGCACAGACAACATGCTAACGCTAACGCTAAACTAGCCAAGATCCCAGAGTGACGTTAAAGCTGAGTAAATGCTGACCCCAGACCAGCACCGTTACAAAGTGAGCTGCTGCTGAACTTGAACAGGCAGCAAACTGATGAGCAGTCAGGCTGCAGGTTTCTACCTGTTGATGTTTCTACAGTAGAATCACTTTGAAGTGTCTTTGTGCTGGTTTCATTATGAAATGGGCGATATGACCTGAAATCCATATCACGATATAATTTGAAGCACGTGCGGTAACGATATATATCGTGATATATTCTTTTCTTCTGTATAACGTATTTTCCACACTATAAGGACTTAAAATCCTTTAATTTTCTCAGAAGTCGAGAGTGTGCCTTATGTATGAATTCTGGTTGTGCTTACTGACCTCGAACCGATTTTGGCTGCAGAAATCTGTTAAAAATGTTTTAGTACAACTTTGTAAGCCGCACTGCTTGATGAATCGTCAGAGCATTACGGCTGCCGTAGTGAGGAGCTTCGCGGAGTAATCTGGGTCCAAAACTCCGTCCGCTTCAGGTCCCAAAGTCAAACGAACACTGAGAACATTAATGAATCAATGTTACCGAAGTGGAGGAAGCGCAGTTTTTGGCTTTCTCCATATTTCAACAGTGCTTCATCTCTTTGCTATGACTGTCGCCCGCCATCATTTGCAGATGATAATGGTTGTAGCCGCTGCGATGCTTTCGACCAAAACAGGCGCAGCTTGATGACATCATCAACATGCGCTATCGCGATAGAGCGGTATAGTCAAAATCTCTATCGTTGGCCAAATTTATATCGTTTCTATCGTATATCGTCTCTATCGCCCACCCCTAGTTTCATACATAAACACTCAGAGAAAGATCACGAGTGTCCTCATCAGGATAGCATCTGTGCTGGTGTGTGGGGCTGTAGCCTCAGGTTATATTGTTAAATGGTGATTATGAGACAGTGTGTTTCAGCTTATTTTACAGAGTAACCTGAAAGTAATGTTATGAGTGGTATATATCAGATTTGTTATATCCTCCTCAGCTCCCGTCCCTCTGCTGTGGGATCGTGGCAGAAATGTCCTGTTTTGTCTCTGCTTGATAACCATGTAAGCTGAAGCTTGCTGTGTGTCAGTAACCCACATGTTGTCGTGTGTGTTTCACACATGATGACATGTGACTAGTTTAGTGACACAAACAAACACTTTATTCAGTAAAAACAAGCTGGTGTTGAACTTGTTGGGAAAATGTTTGAACCAGAGAAACTGTGGAGTCCTCTCACAGCAGCCGGCTGTACGTCAGCTGCTATGAATGAATTCACATTATGACATTATTATTCCAGTCAAACCCTGAGGCAACAACATGTTGATACGTTGATAAAACACCTGCAGTTATAATATTGTAAAGTACTAACAAAAGGGCCTCTTTTGCTTTTTATGCAACATTATTCTAAAAATGTTACTGTACGCTCAGATCTACATCACACAGTTGTGCTTTTTTCACTCAGTGCATCAGTATGACTGTAGAAAACTCTTTGAATTTGTTTTTATTTTATGCTAGTATTCAGTCATGTACCGTCGAGGCGTGTTACTGGGCTCAGTATCAGGCTGTCTCTGCTTACGTATGAAGGAGCTGTGTTATCAGTCTGTCTCCAACCGTGGAGGTCCAACCATCACTGCTGCTTGTTCTCTGTTGATTGAAGGCTAACCATAGTAAATACGCATTCATTTCTCTATGTTAAACAGGAGTAAGTTCTGTAACACAGACGGGTGAAGCAGCCGTGTGTCCCCACATCCACCATGAATCTCCAGCAGCCAGCCCCTCCCATCCCCCCTGTCCACCCTGATGTGCAGATGAAGCCTCTTCCCTTCTACGATGTGCTGGATGTTCTGATCAAACCTTCAAGTCTAGGTCTGCTTTCACTTTGTTTTTAACACTGAAAGTCAAATGTTTTATTGGGTTAATACGATAAGAAATGTCGGCCTTTACTCGTGTAAACTGAGCCCAGTGTAGAGCACAGATAAACCATTGCAGGGGTGTCAGACTTCCTGTTCCATGACCTCTTCACAGCAGGTGGATGAACTGCGTCATTTCCTGTGAATTAGAAGCTTTCTCGAGCTTCTCCAGTGTTAGTGCTGCTCATGGTCAGTTAGGTTACATCGAGGGTAGCAGGGATGATTTATGGCGCCCTCACGCTCACCGCGCTGCTTAGTTTGACGTCACATCATGTGTCACAAGACACAAACTTGTGGTGTGTCGACTGGTCTTGATTTTTTACAACCAGGTGCGTTGCCCATCTGGGTGGAAGAGTCTTTTACCCCCATGTTAATGATGCTCCAGAACAGGAGCTCAGAGACGTGCAGATACACAGAAGGAGACGCTGGAACAGTTTGGAAAGAACAAAAACACTCGGCAAAGTCTTGACTTCCAGTTTTGACTTTTCCTCGCCTCTGTCAGCACTGACATGGTGGTGTAGTCTGAGTGGTGACACCTGTGGCTCAGGAGAATACTGCAGTGAGTATTTTATACCCGCAGTACTACTTTAAATGGTCCCAACTAGGGCTGGGCGATATGGCCTAAAATCCATATCGCGATATAATTTGAAGCACGTGCGGTAACGATATATATCGCGATATATTCTTTTCTTCTGTATAACGTATTTTTCACACTATAAGGACTTAAAATCCTTTAATTTTCTCAAAAATCGAGAGAGTGTTCCTTATGTATGAATTCTGGTTGTGCTTACTGACCTCGAACCGATTTTGGCTGCAGAAATCTGTTAAAAATGTTTGATGGATTGTCAGAGCATTACGGCTGCCGTAGGGAGGAGCCTCGCGGAGTAATCTGGGTCCAAAACTCCGTCCGCTTCAGCTCCCAAATCAAACGAACACTGAGAGTTAAAAACGGTCTAAATTCTTTCATCTTTAATAAAATCATCAGCGTTGCTGCTTTATCAGGTGTAACAGTTAGGTTTAACATCCAGGCATCCATGAAAACAGAATTTATTAAATTTAACGGAGTTAGAAGTTAACAGGAAGTTAGCTCGCTAGTTACCACCTAAACATTTCATACCATGTTCTGACTGAGAGATTTTTGAAACTAATTAAAACGTACAGCTCTGCTACCACTTCCAACATAAATGAAGACAGAAACTAAACAGCAGTGATGCTTGCAGGGTTACTGAAGTTGGGCTAGCTGCTATATAATGTTGTGCTACGTGACTGCTAGCGACACAGCTATGTTAGCATAACATTAGCACAGTGAAGCTGGAGGTTGAACGCCAACTTTTTTTCCACTCGATAAAGGTTAACGTGAGGGATTCTGGTGGTCAGGGACAAATGCAATCACATAGCAGGATGCTGTACACGGGCCAAACGTCAGTCAGGAGAACAACTGAGATTATTCATCCACAATACGAGGTTAGTTATTAATATACTGCAACAACATGAGAATAGAACAGCTGCGAGAGAATTCAACATTAATGAATCAATGTTACGGAAGTAGAGGAAGCGCAGTTTTTGGCTTTCCCCATATTTCAAAAGTGCTTCATCTCTTTGCTGTGACTGTCGGCATAATTTGCAGATGATGATGGTTGTAGCCGCTGCGATGCTTTTGACCAAAACAGGCGCAGCTTGATGACATCATCAACATGCGCTAACGTGATTGAGTGGTGTAATCAAAATCTCTATCGTTGGCCAAATTTATATCGTTTCTATCGCCCACCCCTAGTCCCAACATGACTGTTGGAGTGAGTATACTTGGCTCATAACTTGTCCCGTCTGCTTGACAATCAGTACACAATGTTGCCATCTAGAGGACAGAAAATGTAATTAATTTGATTGTCCTAGTCCCAAAAATCTATTTGTAATTTCAGTTAATTACACATCAACAGCATCGAGGACACAGGTGTTTAAATCCAAAAATGTGTTTTTATTTACCCTGAAATATGAAAAATGATGAACAAATCCAAAACTTGGACAGGCAGACCAAGAAAAGAGGTCAACTCGATAAACTCCAAATATTAGCTACAAAAACAAACACAAGACAAACTGGAACTTAAATACTGGGTTAGCTAAACCCTGTGACACACAAGGCTGTCACATGACCAACACTACAAAACAATGAAACTCCAAACACCTCCCCAGCCTGATAAATGAAGCTGTTCAGCAGTCTTTCAGACAGATTCTGGATGCCGTGGTACCTCCTTCCCAAACGCAGGAGGAGTGTGGAGCCATCAACAGCAATGCTGATGGTGCCATGTCGTCTGGAAACCCAGTGATTTGGTTGGTGGATCAGCTGGGTGAGGAGTAGTGGGCTGAGCACACGCTGCTGTGGAGCCTTTTGCGCAGCATGATGTTGTTGGAGGTGTTACTGCTGTTACCATCATGGAACAGGAACTGAACTGAAGTGCAGGAACAGCAGTAGCACATGAGTGGTTTGAGAGCACCAGGGAGGGCGTCCTTTAAGGATGCAGACTGAAACAGGTCGTGGGTGGGTGAGGATGGACTCAGTGTACTCAGGCACATGATGATAAAAGTCACTGCTGTGGGGCAACAGTCAGTATAACAACAGCTAACAGAGAGATGGTGCCGATCTCAGTGGAGAAATCATTGAAGTCAGGATCGTTTGTCCAAAATATAAATGACAGAGAAAGTGTGTGTGTGTGTTGTAACCTGACTTGACAGCCCTGGTTTCTGTTGACAGGAGCGAGTACGGCTCAGAGGTACCACCAGGAAAAATATTTTATCTTTGCGTTGACGCCACAACAAGTTAGAGAAGTGTGCATCTCCCGGTAAGCCTGTTTCTTGATTGGTCAGTTCATCTGCAGTAACTGAAAAAAGTTTTTAAAATCGACTTTAACTGATTTAAACTTTTTCAGAGACTTTCTACCAGGTGGGAGGAGAGACTATATGGTTCAGATTCAGCTGAGGTGAGGATGTTCAGTTTTCTGTAAACACTTAAAGTGACATTTATACACCGAACACAGTGCCTAAAGACAACACGACATTGCAGATTTGATCAATCTAAACCGATGTGTGACTTATACACACTGAATTTTGAGGAAAATTCGTCCTCAAAAAACGAACGGTTTAAAAACAAAAGAAGAAGCTGAAGCGATGATGATCTGGTCCTGATGATCCTGAAAGAGAAAAGGAGGAAGCAGAGATTCCGAGTTCCTCCAGTTCTCACGAGCAGGCAGCAACATGGAGAATATCACAGCGTACATACATGTTTCAGGATGGCAGTTTGAACTCAGAGAGGTCATTCAGATGGACCCAGAGCAGCGTCTAGCTGTGTCTGAGCTACAAACTGTATTTCCATATCATTGAATATTCATACCAGTGCGAGATTTGAGCTACGAGGGCACCTGTTACCAAATGCTGTAATCTGATTGGTCAGATCTCTTGATTCGGAAACGTCAGAAAGCTCCAGCTTGGTTCAGATATACACGGCGGGTGAATTGACGCGGTCGGTGTGAAGAGGGCTTTACATTAGAACCTGACCCCCGTCATATTGTCCTCTGTGAGATGTTAGTGTGGATGTTTTACACTCTGTAGTGGCTGATAAATGAAAACAGGAGAAATACCAGCCCACTGATCTGAACACACTGGGACTGGTCCCTGACTTCCTGTGACAATCAAACCAGATTATTTCTGTCATATTATGACAGTAAACATTCATAAATAACTGCTTGTAACAGATCTCGTTGTTTGCGTTTCAGAAAAAACATTATTGTCCAGATTTTTAAATATAAATACAGCTCTGTCTTATTTCTCCTACAGCAGTTAGGCTCGACCCACTTCTCAGTTAAGAGTAATGATGAAGTCTCAGTTACCTAAATAGAGTATATCAGAGTATATCAGAGTATATCAGAGTATATCTGAGTATATCAGAGTATATCTGAGTATATCTGACTATATCTAAAGTTTCGTACTGGGCTCTGAAATGTTTCTGTGTGTTTTCAGGTTTTGTTTATCAGAGACGAGCTGCCCTCAGGAGGACAATTACCCCAACAGTCTTTGCATAAAGGTCAATGGAAAACTGTTTCCTTTGCCAGTAAGTGCTCGTTGTACTGCAGTCAAACAAGAAGCCAGGCAAACTTTATATTGTGAATATGCTAACGTTGGATTTCTGCCTGCAGGGCTACGCACCGCCACCAAAAAATGGCGTGGAACAGAAGAGACCAGGAAGGCCACTCAACATTACCTCCCTTGTTAGACTCTCATCTGCAGTACCCAATCAGATTTCAGTGACATGGGCACCTGAAATTGGAAAGGTAAGAGAAGAAGCTCAAGTTGGAAATGTTTTAAGCATGCTTATGTTTATGCGCTGTGATGTGTGGAGGTGGTGATGCTCTCTGAATTCACAGGGTTGTAATCTGGATACTGCCACACACACACTTCTCTTTAAAGGAACACATTTACAGTCACATCGTTCTAGTCTCATCTCTGAAGCAAAACAGCAGAATTGGAAGAAACAGCAACCGGGCTCCGGCTGCAGGGACTCACAGCAGCAACAACCTGTTAAAGAGAAACTCACCGTAGATATGAAACAGACAGATGTGTGTATGGGATGTTGTCGAGACACGAGACTTTACCTGATGCCAAACATCAGTGATCCACACTGTGTATGAAGTGTCTCTGTTGTTATTATTAGTGTGACAATGAGAAGCATCAATAGAGATTGACAGACCACGTGATTTTTGCGCATTGCATGCCGGGAACTCGTGGCAAAACAATCCAAGTACCTGCATCAAATGCAAGCATTTGCAGCACCGCAAAATGTTCATTCTTCGGTTCCAATAAATTCTTGCTTTTTCTTTGCCCCCCAAAAAAGTATGTACAAAACGAAGGAGAGCAATGCCGGTCCGTACAAAGACAGACTTGATGAAAAGTCAAAGAAAAGATACGAGGAAAAAATCAAAGGAGTGAAAGGGTCAGACCCTCACGAGCACACAGAGTGGACAAAAGACGTCAGCGTGCTGCCCAACTTTCACCACGCTCATATTTATAATCATACGGTTCTTGGAGTGAGTGCACACACTCGTGAAGTTTAGTAAGTTCAGGTCACTGCAACAAGCCCAGGTACAGTTTACCGCCGGATGGGTGCAGGACCTTGAAATGCACCGTGTAGAACGAAAGACCATCGTACGTATCATAAGTTTACCAGTCTCACAAATCGTCGTCATAAATACACATTCGTTAACCGTTTATTAATAGGACCTTGGAGCTCAACGGTAATTAATTAGTAGTGGAAATAATTTCTGGTAGCATCACAGAAATGTAGCAGTGACAATAATACTGTATGCTGTAATCGTACTGGGCAATTAGTGATAGAAAAAACCTGTTTTATCCTGTGAATAAAAGTATATGTTTTTGTCAATGTACCATAATAACAGAAGCGAAACGCAATATTGTGTCAGGACAATTCACTATTTATGCACAATAAATAAAGGAGCATAGCGCGACAATTTCTGTTCAGCGCCAGACTTGCTTGTAACCTATATCACCAATTATGTTAAGAAAAATGACGCATTAACTACAACAGCAGACTGACCTTTGTGTAAATGCTTAGAGCAGACTAACCTGTGAGCTGGAGGGTTCTGGGACGTTATATTTGGTCTTTGAATGGCTGCGATCCAGGCCATCCGTCGCCTCTTTGTTACTTCGGAAACATGGCTCGAACAATTTCTCTTCAACGACGTAATCCGATAACAACCGATCTCTTTACCCGTCGGCTTCCCGTGGCTGTCATGCGACCGGCTATTGCAGTTAATAATACAACAGCTTCTTGACATTTTTGTGTTTCTTTTTATCGCTGTGTAACTGATTTTAATTGAAAGCCTGCGTGCGCTAGTACCGCTTGCCACGAGTTCCCAGAATCCTTTGTGGTTTTACCCCTGAGTGACGTCACATTTTCAATCTCTATAGCTGAAGCCGGTTGTGTCATTGAACATCTGTTGTTCCTTCCTGTTATTGATGTCATTTTAATCCTGAGCGTGTGTTTGACTCCTGCTGAGTATGAGCCACGCCGTCTTTGTTTCAGACCTACTCCATGTCTGTGTACTTGGTGAGGCAGCTGACGTCTCCCCTGCTCCTGCAAAGACTGAGGATGAAGGGCATCAGGAACCCAGACCACTCCAGAGCACTGAGTAATAATGAGCTTGTTACTGTAACAGTTACAGAGCAGCAGTAACTGTTACAGCAGTAACAAGCCCCCCCCCCACACACACAGTACAGGTCTGATTGTAATCAAATGGTCTTCACCCAAACGTGAGCTGCATGAGCGACTACAACACTGATGCCTCAGCTTTACAGTCTTACTACGACTTTATTCATCCTCCTCACACTTATGTTTCCCGCGTATACTCAGGTAGATCACATGACATCAGGTAGATCACATGACATCAGGTAGATCACATGACATCAGGTCATGCTGACAAACAGCAGAGACATGACAGTTATGTTCTTAGTTATTTCCTGCCTGAGACTGACATGTTCCAGGCAGGAGTCAAAGCTGAGTATAAGACCAGGCTCATAGTGTAGAGATGTGGTGAAGCCCTGTCGTGTGTGTTTCAACCTGTGTCTTTGCATTTTGCCCTCCTCTCTGTGTTCCAGTCAAAGAGAAGCTGACAGCAGATCCAGACAGTGAGATTGCTACAACAAGCCTTCGAGTGTCTCTTATGTGCCCGGTAAATAAGCAGCCATGCAACATGTGACACGTTTGAAGCTCCCTGAAGTTTGAACACTGTGTGTGCTGAGTCCACGAGTCAGAACGAGGTGTCTACATGTAGTGTTACTAACAAGCTCCACCTTAAACCCTCCTCACTGTAGAACTGCACTGATATAGAACTGCAGCCAGACTCTGTTCTATGGGACGTTTTGTGGCTTTGGACCTGAAAATATTTGGACAGCAGCACAAACTAAACTAACACATTCATAACAAAACAGTCAACATGTAAGTAGTGTGCAGGAAAATGACATGAACCAAAACATGAAGAGAAATCTGGACTCATATGTAAACAAATGATAAATGTCATACATGGCTCTTGTCCCGATTCGTGATTGAGGTGAGAGACAAACGACCTCTGGTCCAAGTGCGTCAAAACAATGATTGTATTAAACACGTGTGTGGAAAGATGCACAGCTCGATATTGTCACCCCAGATCTCCCGTCAAAACGTACTTTCAGCATGGTTTTATCATGTCAGGGTTCACGCCCCTTCTCGCGTTAGACAAAACATCACATGTACAGGTTATAATTAACGACAGTTCAACTAGTTTCCGTGTTTAACAGCATTTCCCCCTATATGGTTGTCTGGCTGCTCCAGATGCTTCCTGTAGGCCCGGATCACTAGTTGCCAAGCAGAGACAAAGCTAGATGTCTTTCACCTTTACCCTAGAAATTATACTTCATGTCTATGTGTATGTAAGCGTGTTAGGCACAGGATTGAGTGGTGTAATCAACTCAATCACAATGTACTGTATCACATTCTTATACACTAGGTTGACAATGTGTTGACTAATTGTAACACACAAAACTGACCTGGGTATTGTAGCATGCAGGTCATTTCATCAATATATCAGTTCAGACATAACGCTGAACGACACTTTTAACCTTCATTAGACTGTATGCTTAACGCTATCATGAGCACAAATGTCATACCATGATTGGATATGGGGTGCATAGGGTCAAAAAAATCGGATTTGATGCGCTTTCGCCTGCAGTGTGAACGTAGCCTAAGTAGGAGCTGGTTGGGCCGAGGTCAGGTGAAGGTCATAGTGTTAAAGAAAACCTGCCGAGCTGTGATTATTAAACTCTGCTCGGTTGAGAGGGAACTCCCTCCAGCTCCAGTTGAGGCTGTGTGGTTGAGTCTCCCTGCAGCTTCAGCATTATGACCGTGTGCACATATGCAGAAAGCTGCTGATGATTTGACTCTTACATACGTCACAGATGTTGACACATGAACCTGTAACGCGTTACACACACTCATATTTCCTGAGTTTCACGTATGAGCCGAGTGCTGACCCGCTGTGTTTACCCATCGGCCTGACCTCAGCTTTGTTTCGTCCTGCAGCTGGGTAAGATGCGACTGATGGTGCCATGCAGGGCTGTGACGTGCTCCCATTTGCAGTGTTTCGATGCTGCCCTCTACCTGCAGATGAATGAGAAGAAACCCACCTGGATCTGTCCTGTATGTGACAAGAAGGCTGCGTATGAGAGCCTCATCATTGATGGGTAACTGAGCAGGCCGTCATCACAGAAACATGACATACTGGAGATCATTTAAGCAGGACCACAGCTCCCTTTTTCATTTGATCCACCTCATGTCAGTACATGGGGATCTGCACTGGTCTGTGAGGCCTTCCCCAAACTGCAGCCTCATTCATGCTCCTCCCATCCGCCATTATCTAATAGAAATGCTGTCAAACCTAAATGAGGATGTGGTCCAGCTGGTGAAACACTGAACAATCATCCATGTGTGCTTTATGCACCGTTTGGTGCCCGTATGTGTCAGATACTCAGGTGGACTGATGGCTGAGGTCCACCTGTTGGTGACTTGGATCGGGCCTGGGTAGGCTTGGCCCAATTTATAGTGAGGCTGTGCTCAGCTCAGTGTTGTTTACCTGCGTATCTACCTTACAATATAAAGCACCTCGAGGCGACTGTTGTTGCAATGCTGTATAAATAACACTGAATTGAAGGTGGGACCATGAATGTGACGCTGCAAGTCCGTTAGGTGATGCTGAAGGTGGTCAGTCCATCTGCCCCACAGGCTGAATGAAACTCTGGATGACATGTTGGTGTCCCCAGGTGAGAGAGGTTAGTGACGGGAGAAGATGTTAATGTAAATGAAAGGAACAGAGGTGATGAGAGGTTAACTAGGTTTGATGTTAAGAAGAGAAATGCAAGAGGATGGATCGTGGAAAAGGATGGAAATAGCTTTGTTGAAGATGGAGGTAATATGTGAGCAGAGCCAGGTTCACACAGGTACATCTCATTTAAAGGTACCATCTGAAGAGGTAGGAGACTGTAAGGTGGTGGCAGCAACAGTCTACCTAGGCAGTATAGGATGGATGAAGGTGGAGGAAAGGATTACGTGGTGGAAGCTGAAGGCTGACTGTTGCAAAGAGTTGGGGTCTGGGTTGGACTGAAGCACTACAGCACAACTGCCAAGAAGGTGTTTGGGATAGTGTCTGGATAGAGGAAAGAGGACAAGGAGACTTGGTGGTGGAATGAGAACGTATCCAAAGGAAGAGTTCAGCAGATGGTCTGGGAGGGGATGTAGACAGGAGGCTAGGTGTGCAGCCACGAGAGGAGCGGCAGAAGAAAAGGCTTCATCTGAGGCTGGAGAAAAGACCGATTGGCTGGGACGAGAGATTGAAGGACAGAGATGGGAATGTGCAAGTGAAGGAAGTGCACTGAAAACGTCTTAAACAGGAGCTTACTGTCTCTGTGGAGCCAGAGACAACATACTGAGAGGAAGTGTGGTCCTACATGAGGACGTGTGAGGGTGGAGCAGGACATGTATGAGCACAGTGAGGTTTGTGGGCAGAAGAACAAGAGGAAGACCACAGACGAGGCTCATGTATGTGCTGAAGGAGGACACGGAGAGGGCTGGTGTGACAGAAGAGGATGTTAGGCTGAGATGGAGGCAGACCTGTGGCAGCAGGAGCAGCTGAAAGAAGGAAGAGTCTATCTGAAGCCCAAAGCCTGCAAATACAAGACATCCTCCTCATTTTCCCCTCAGCTATAAAAGACTGATGGGGTCATGTTGTCATTTACACCCAGGTTTGTGAAACTGACCTCACAGCCCAGTTTTAATCTGTGCTGCTGGTTTCAGTCAATACACAACTGTCCTGTTTATAAGGCTGCAGTCAGCTGAGACTGAAGGAGTCAGCTGGAGGATGAAGAAACGTTCCTCCCACTGAAAACATCCAGATGAACAGAATCAACTTCCTGGGATTTCCTGACCAGGATCATTGAGCAGTCATTAAGACTTCAGAGAGTTATTCCTGAAGACTGCTGAAGGAATTACAGGAGCGCTGCCTGAGAACAAACGTGTTCATACTAGAGTTGAACTATAAACTGGTTTTGCTTTTTATACAAGATTTAGATTGTTCAGTGCATGTTTGAATGATTCACTGCAGACATTTATTATTTTCCAAGCAAATGATCAAAACTGAGGCAGGTCTTTAGCCTTCTGCACAGCACTGCACTCCACATATAATGAATATGCATGTAATCTTCCCTGTGCACAGATGCATATGTGATCAGTACTGATGACATCAGACTGAGCTGTTTGGACATCTCTAACACTGACACAGTGCTGACAGCCTGCGTGACGCGTTCGTGTGACCGTACTTCACATCAGTGTTTTACCTCTCTCTCTCTCTGTGTGTCTCTCTGTCTCTGTGTCTCTCTCTCCCTCCCTCCCTCTCTCTCTCTCTCCCTCTCTCTCTCCCTCCCTCCCTCCCTATCTTGTACTAAAGATTGTTCTTGGAGATCCTGAACGACTGCTCGGACGTGGATGAAATCAAGTTCCAGGAGGATGGGACGTGGTGTCCAATGAGACCAAAGAAAGACGCTGTAAAGATCCCCACTCAGTCCGTTCCAAAGGTGGACAGTAAGTATCGTCCCCTGCACACCTGGCAGCTTCTAGATGGTGTGGATTCATGTATATGTGAGTCCTGTGGGCACACAGCACTGGCCTGTATGGTGGGCAGGGCTGCAGAGGCTAGTGTGTTAAAACAAATGTCAGTGGCTGCTTTGATTTAGGAGCTTTGTTAAATAAATAAATAAAATATTTGATTCAACTGTATTTATATATCACCAAATCAAAACAAAGGTCTTCTTAAAGCGCTTTATATCGTAAGATAAAGAGTCGACAATAATACAGAGCAGGACTGAAACTTTGAATGTGAGTCATGGAGAAAGGAGGATAAGGCCTGGGACGACCACAGACTATTAGCATCAGGGGGTGATCACGTGACCCTGTTTCTAAAATAGTTTTGTTCCTGTGTCAACAGAAGTCCTGTAAGTTTCCAAAAGAAGGGTGAAGGATGTTTGCAAAGCTGTTAAAGACTCATTGTTGTCTGCACAGCACTGAGAAATCCTTTTAATCTCACTGGGACAGAACTGGGAGAAATGGATTTATTCATGAATCCATCTTTGTGTCATTGTGTTGTAAATGAAACTGTAGGTTTTTGGTGCTTTGACAGTGTTGTTATCAGACCCAATAACTGAGCTGAAAGAGACGGAGAGGAACCGACTGCGTGTCCAACAAACCTCCTGTGAGGATCAGTAATAACAGACCATCATCTTCTCCCAGTGTCCCAACCTTTAAGTCCACTAATGGACTAAAGAGCTTACAGAGTGGCTCCATACATGCTGATTTTAGCCATAAACCGTCTGTTGGCTGAAACCTCACCTGTAGTAACCAGATTCAATTCAGCTCGTTGAAAGATGTGAAAATGATTGCTGTCGGTCTTTTCTTGGGACGGGAGGAGCAGACTCATGTCAGGTGACCTTTACCTTTCAGCCTCGGCTCCTTTGCGTCAACCGTCGGTGGCCCCTCATTCTACTGAGCCCAGCTGCACCAAGAGGGCGGATGTGATCGATCTGACTATAGAAAGCTCTTCTTCTGATGATGAAGAGGACAAAGACCCTCCACCCAAGAAACGCTGCGTCTACATTTCCAAGAATGAGGAGATGCATGCAAAGGGGTGAGCCATGTTTCAGTTTTCCCGTGAACCATCTGGTGTGACCGCGCTGTACCCCAGCATGTTGATGATTACATGTGTGCTCATCAGCTGTGTGTGTTTGTCTTTGATGTTCTCAGAGTGTTGAGCTACCAGCCCACTGTGCGAGTGCCAAACGTCCAGGCCCTGGACCCGTCGTATCTGAACTCCACACTGGCCGACTATGCAGTCCCCTTCCATCCTTCTGCCTTGGCCTCCATCCCCACAGACATGCAGAGTGAGTCAGAGAAACACTCACTGACTGTCAGCTATGTGCACATGGATACTGTTCAAAATCTGATTCTTCTGTCTTTCAGGTCTGGATCTGTTTTCCTTAATTCAAACTGATCCACAGGTATGTGTTTTATGTTCCCTCCTTTTTTTAATGCTGTCTGAACTGACAGCACAGTGACGCAGTCTCATAATGTTCCTGACATGCAAGCTTTCTGTTTGTTTCAGTTAGAGTGGATTTGACATGTGGTGCCAAATGGTACAAAATTCCAAGATTCAAAGCTCGGCTCTTTTGTGTAAGCAGGTCTGACCAAACGTGGCAAAGATTTAGACGATAGATTAACTTCACGTCACGGCAACAACAACTCTTAGTCTGTGCAAATGTTTCTGTGGAAAGCAGAGTAGCATGTCTCAAATGCAAACACAGTAGCCACATAGTGTGCGAATGAAGAGGTTGGCAGAGGCACTATGCAGGAAACATCTCCTGGTACGCATCTTCAGTGATGTATCCTGGGGCCATCAGGTGTTTCGGGTCTCGCAGCATCATAGACCTTTGCCCAGGCGACCCAGCTGGGGGTGATCAGGCCCCGACTTGCGCACCAGTAGCTACCCACGGATCAGCCCTCTTAATCCACAGCCAGCTTGTGGCTTTCCCTGCTGCCTCGCTCACAACCTGGACGGCGCTCTTCTTCGCTGCTCCAGCCACACCCAGCCGGCCTAGGACTTTGCAGAGCGATCGTCCTGCAAAGCCCCTCCATCCCACCTCTATGGGCTCATAGAAAGTCTTTCAGCCCCTTATCCTGCACTAGTTCCTGGTACTTGGCGTGCTTCCTCTCGTTGACCTCCTCGATCCGCTCTTCCCAGGGCACTGTGCGTTCAGCATGAGCAGATGTTTTGAGCCCTCAGAAATGATGATCATGTGTGGGTGCAGGGATGTTTTTACAGTGTGCTGTTTACCCAGGTCAGCCTGCAGCTGCCAATCAGAGGCTGTGTCTGGGGGCCGGTTGTTGAATGTGGGCGCACCTGGGCTTTCTGTCCAGCCTTAATAAAAGAGATTGGCTTCATCAGAGCATGATGGTGCTTGCTGGTACTGATTGCTGAGGCAATCTTTTCAGCAACTACTCTGAGCACCTGGTCGTGTCGCCAAGAACACGACCATCGGCCAGGGCCTTTGGGCAGCTGCCGAGGATCTATGGTTCCTCTTCCAAAGCACAGGGGACAGGCAGGTGTCTCACTCGTCCCCCACACATGGAGCTTTACTGGGCTTGGCAGGCTGCCTGCACGAGGAATCTGATGCGCTGGAAGTCTGCCTGCATGATGTTTGCCCAGGTGACCTTGAGCTGCAAGGTGCTCTCCCACCTTGTCCACGCTCCCTGCTGCCTGAGACCTCCGGCCCTGCTTACTCGCTCCTCCTCCATACCTGCTCGGACCTCTTCCTGGAGTAGCTGGTGTCTCTCCTTTCCCTGTGCCCTGCAGGCCTGGGCCTTTGGGAAGCACCCCGAGCCTGCTCCCCCTGTTGCTAAGACCCCCACCGGTGTCTTCTGCCTTAGGCGTGACTCTGTCACCTCAACTGCCTTCTCGGCCTTCCACTTTGTTCCTTACCTCCTCACCTTGTTGCCTGCTGATGTTACCTTGCAGTCTTTGGGATCTCTGTACTGTAGGGCTTCTCTTGTGTGCGCCACCTTGAATCCTCTGTGAGACCACTGAAGACAAAGTGTGCTGGAAGAGTAGATGCAGAGCGAAGACGGGTGGCAAATGCACAACCAGAGTTGTGGTGAGTCGTACAGGAGGCTGCACACTAAGGAAGGAGGAAAGGACTTTTATTTTGTAGATGAAAAGAGTGAATGGGACAGGATATGGAGCTGTTAGGGAGCAGCGCTGTAGTAGCTCCATCCCACGGAGGTGTGGAAGTCCGAATCTTTTTTATATGGCATGTCAATTAGTTTGTGTTTTTGTTTG